>NC_048231.1:51137443-51159015 GCF_002007445.2 Ailuropoda melanoleuca
AAAAAAAAAAAAAAAAAGACAATAAAGAGTAAGATGGAAGTGACATCTCTATCTCACCCACAGACCACATCAAATCAACAGCTTCAGCTACGTAAGCCCCACCTAGAAATACTTACTTGTGCATACCTTTATGTCATAGGCAACATTCTTGGGATAACCGATGCAAAATTATAGATATAATTCTATAAGTACATATTCTATAAAGTATCATTCAGACCAGAAACTGTCAAGTCAAACACATATTAATGAATTATATTACTAATGGTGCTTTTTTGTTTTGTTTTGTTTTGGTCACTAGAAATCAAAATAATGACTCAAATCAATCTCAATGAGATAATATTTCCATGTTATATATAGCCCAGGACAGGCATTCTGAAGCACACTATTTTTATTTTTTAACATTTTATTTTTTATTTTCTGAGTTTGCCTCAACAGCTCTAGATATATATGCCTGCAGTGAAACTGGTTAGGGAGAAAAGAATAATAATTCATAGCAAAAATATAGTTCAAAAGTACAGAACACGGGCAAGGTGTTGCCAATAAATATAAATGAAACAAATTACTTGATGAAGGAAGGAAATATAAGTGTAATCACACCTCAAGCAGATTTATCTATGCAATGTCAATACTCTGTCTTAGCTCCATCCATTTGTCCCATAAATAAGCAAAGAGCTACTTTAACATAGGCTGCTTTAACATATTAACCCACTGGATTAAAAGGCCTTCTTTATGTGTCACATGGCGTTTTTCTAAATTCTAGGTGACACAGTGTAAAAAGGAACAGCCCAACTTATAGTTAGACTGTTTGTACAGCTCACAGGTATGGGTGAACTCCAAAGAATCCAGACTGCAGGTAGTGTGTTCATGGCTGGGTTATTATGAAATCGCCCAACTAGGGCCACAGAGCCAGACCAAGGTCCCAGAGATTACTACTGGATGGGTTTTCTGCCCATCATTTATACTGAGATCAGTCCTAGCAGGGAATGTGGAGGTAGGATTTGGGCCAGAATTACAGAAGACCTTCTCTTTTCTAGAGTCAACAGTCCCCTCAGTCTGGACTGGGAGAGGCTGACTTGTGGAAGGCTCACAACTGTGGGAGGGAAGCTGGTCCCTGTCAGTAGAGGCAGGCTGAAGCCAGCAGGAGCCCCCACGAGTAGGTCCTGACCTGCTGCATGACTCCCATGCTGCGTGTCCCTCTCCCGAAGCTGAACCTTAGCGAAGTCACACTGTAAATGGCAGCCTGGTCGGCCACCAAGAATCAACAAAAAGGGCCTGACCAACACCTGAGACAGAGTAGCCAAAGGGAAAGCGCTAACCCTTCCCCACAGGCCACAGTGGACTCACAAGAGTCCCTGAGAGAAGTGGCTTTGCCCAGTGGATCAGCACCCAGGCAGCATGAGAAGACTGGAGGCTTCAGAGTGCACGTTTCTGCAACAGAGGCAGCAGAGCTCCCCCAGGGAAAGAATTCTCGGACCTGGGGGATGCCTCGAAGGGGCCAGTTTCTAGCGGGAGAGCTGGGAGCTCTGTCATCATCATTTCCTCTACATTCAAGATCAGTATCTGTTGCAGACAGATCCTGAGTATTCTTCCCCCGGGAATCACACAAAAATAAAAGCAGCAGGTTTAATAGTATAGAGTGAGTAGCTTTGGGGGTTACCCTCTGAATTCTAAGACTGCATTCTAAGATAAGGAACTTTGGTTTAGCTGACAGGAGTGAACTGCAGTAGCTAGAATCCAGATACAGTATTTCATTCTCCCCTTGAGCAGGCCCTGCACCAGCTGGGGCTCGGGCAACACAGCAGAGAGCTCATCCAGGTGCATGTGGCCAATGTGGGGGGAATGGCAGGTCAGGTGGACACACCGAAAGAGACCCACCCATTTCTTCTCCAGGAGGACCCTGTACTGCTTCATGCTAGTAGAAGGTGCAGTGACAAGGATAAACCAGCAATGTTTTTCACCAACGGAGCTGGGGACTCATCTGGTATTAATTTTTCACAAATTAATATCTGACCATGATCCACCACATTTCAGAAAACTCTTTCGTGGCTCCTGGCTGCCGTTGTGGAAGGGCTTGCTTCCCGCTTCCCTCCCCTCTCCCCTTTTCAATGTCATACCCTAAAAGTGCTAAACCACTTGAAATCCCTCAAGCTTATAATCTCTGCTCTGCCACACTGACCGTCTAGAAAACTTTTGATATTCTTTCCTCAGATCACTGCCCAGGCCTTATCTCTCCTGAGAAACTTTCTCAACCCTAACCTTAAAAAGAAATAAACCTTCTGCTCCTGAGTTTTCCTGAGTTCCTAATAAAACCCTGTCACCCACCGTGCTTCCACCATGAGTTCCTGTGTGTCGCTAGACTGGAACATGAATTCCCCACAGCAGGAGCTCACTCACTCTGCATATTTCAGCACAGAAGTCAGGGCCGCGCACGCACATTCCCGCATTCGTGCCCTCCCTAACACTAAGGATGGCAGTTAATGCCAACTGAATATTCATAGACAGGAGCATAAGTACTTCCTAGACATTGAATTTTGACCACAGCTCTGTGTGCAGTTTTTTATTACTTTTTTCCACTTTGAGGTGCAGAAACTTACTCCAAAGAGGTAGGTAGCTGCCCCCAAGATATCACAGCTACAAAGTACAAGCAAGAGTTCAGAGGTGCTTAGACCTCTTTATTTGTTATCTCCCAGAATGCACCAGGTGCCAAGTTCTATGGTAAATACAAAGATAAACAAAACCCAGAGTCCAGAGGGCAAAGACAAGATACACTAAAGTTCAACTAAGTGCCATAGGCGCTAAGATGTCAGTCAGTGCCTGGGAAGATGAGGTACAAAGAAGGGGCAGACGAATTTTATCTTACGATGGAGTCAAAATTGCTCTCAAAAGATGGAATGAAGTAAAGCAAGTGAAAGTGGTTAGATAAAGTTTAAAGCTCTCATTGAGAAGCAGTAATACCCAAATCTAGCTAAGGAAATGGATAGTTTTCTTCAGTCTCTGAACTGCTTTTCACCATAAGTCTCTCTCTTTTTTTAAATTTAAGTCTCTTTAAAAAAAATAAGTAGATAAAAACCAAGTTATTTTAGGAGAAACAGTACTGTTGTACAGAATCATATTCCCCAGAAATTAAGTTACATCTTTCCCAGACAATGTTAGTTAAAAACTTCCTCCAAAGAGGGTGTTGGCCAAGACAAATGCAAATTAATTTCATCCTGGGGGAAGGTGGGAATAACCTGTAACATCCCTAGGCCAATTTGACCTGCGAGTGCGAGGTTAAGGACGGACACGATTTTCCACCTGTGCTATCTGTGCGGCAGAGCATTCCTTTCCAGCGCCAAGACTTTTTCATCCCTAAGCACTCAGGTAGAGAGGTCAGTAGCCTCAGTCCCTACTGACTTCCCTACAACTCATTCCAAGTGAAGACCAGCAGGGAGATTAACGCTGCTCAAAGAAGCGCATGACAGACTGCCCTGGACCTGTGCCCGAATTTCATGACTTCTGAGAATCACATGGTGCAAAGACAAGTCCAATTTTACAGTGTGACCCCAATTATCCTACCAGAGATGGTTCTATCCATCATACTGTTACAGGACAACAGGACAGCTAAAGTGCATCCCTACATAAGTATGTATTATTTCACAGAGTAGATATGAAAAACAGCAGAGAAATCATTTTGTAAATTGAATCATTTAAAATCCTTTGCAAAGCTAGGGATCTTTTTGTTATAATAAAAACCATATCTTACATGTTATCTATTGTGCAAGTTTAGGCCAATATAGTGCTCAAACAGTCAATTACTATGAAAGAGCAGGAATAGTACAAAAGTGGCCCAAAATGGTATCTAATGTTGTTATATATCCACCCCCATGCAAAAATTACAGTTGTCCCTGAAATTCACTAAACTTCAAGTAAATTATGTACCTTATTTATATGTCATTATATTTATATCAACTAATTTCACATGATATATAAATATTTTAGGAGTTACCACTACATGTTTTTACCTTGGATTATCAATATAACACTACATTTACCTTGGGTTATCAATATGATCTATTGACCCGGTCTTATTCTATCAATAAATAATTATCACCCAGGTAAAAAGACTAACTAGAAAAAAAAAAATAAAGGACCCTCTCTTCTCAAAGAGATACATTTCAAATAAAATTTTAGTCATTATGTTGAAATGCTATTTAACAGTCCTTTATATATTTATGTTGTTTGACTCAATTGTGTGCTACAGATAATTATAATAACAACTGAATCCGGAAGCATTGATTTTAAAACATATAACTTTCATATTATGAGAAAATTTGTAAAAGTATTCAATTAATTTTTATGTTTATTTTAGATATAGATTAACAAAATAAGGTGATCCATAAATGTGCTTCAGAAGCGAACACACATTTAAAATAAAGTCAGCAGGGCAAGCGGAATAAAAATACAATGCCAACAAGAAAGAATGTAAAATGTTTCAGTGTTAAAAGAAAACTTGTTCATGAATTAAAATGAAAATAATGGACTTTGAATTACTATGGTGTTTAGATTGCAGGTGATACATTTAAAAGAATAATTATAACATTTCATTTCTGAATGTAAATTTTATAATTTATTGGGAATTACATCCTTTACACATATTGCAACTTAGGATGAAAAGCTTTGCATGTCAAATTATAAGTGTGGGAGTATATGAGGGGAGTACATTATTGTTTAAAAATAATTGTAGTTTGAAGACAACTAGACTGGAGGGTCTTTATGTCAACTCTACATGCCATGCCAACACTGAGACTCCAGCTTCTAAGGATCACCACTTCAGAGAAATACTGCTTAGTTAACAGGACACAATCTTCTCTATTAACTACAGTGGCGTTTTCCAAAGGCAATGCTAGTCCAATTAGAGACTCTGGAAAAAGGGTTCCATGTTCAAAATCTGAAAACCACTGCAAAGGGAAACTCAGCTTGCCACAAAGATGAAGTAATGGGGCCCAAATTAATCATCTTGTGTGAAACTAATAAGATACATACAAAATATACAAAACAAGTTTACAAGACATAGGATTCCAGCGAATGAAGGACAATGATGCTTGGAAGATGGGAAGTAAATGAGGTGAAGCCTGTAACTACCCCAACTTACTCCCTCAAGAGAGTCTCTAGGTTGCAGGCAAATAGGAGGAATTCAGGCAGAGCCCAGCAGATTCCCTGGGCTGAAGGGACTAAGCAGAAGAGTTCAGAGAGGTCAAGGTAGCTAGAGTTTGCAGAACAGAGCAGTAGAGAAAAGAGAGCTGCACAGAAAGAAAGAGAGAGAGCTCTAGAGATCCACAGAACATTCTCTTTGAGTATTTCAGTTGACTACTTACTTGTCAACACAAGCACATAAGGAAACAACCTAAGCCTGGAAAAAGAATGCCCAGTGTGGACACTGTCACCTCTAATCCTTCTGGACAATTCTTTTAGTGCATATTCCCACCAGTCATTCTGAAAAACCTCTTAATTCAGAGGGTATTGTGCAGACCCAGCAGGGTCTTGCCTTAGTAATTGAGGATAAGTAACCCTAGATGGCACACTGCTCCAGTTCCACCTAAGGAGTCTTAAAAGCAAGATGAAAAAGAATCAAATTGTTTCCAAATAACATAACACATCCCAGAACAAACCTGAGCAATATTTACAGAATACAAATATATCTGGTATCTAACAATGTAAACTTCACAGTGCTGGCATTCAATCAAAAGTTATCAAGCATCCAAAGAACAGGAAACAGGACCCATAATGATATAAACCCAAAACTTAGATATTGGAACTAGTAGACAAGGACGTTAAAATACTTACTATAACTACATTCTATATGTTTAAAAAGTTAAGCAGAGACATGGAAGACATAAAAAAATAAAGTAGAAATTCTAGAGATGAAACCGACAATGTATGAGATGAAAACTACACTGGACTGGAATAACTACAAATTAGACATTTCAGGAAAAGATGAATAAACTTGAAAACATGGCAATAGGACACAAAAGGCATAATAAATATATAATTGCTGTTCCCAAGGAAAAAGAGAAAGAGGAGCAGAGAGAAAAATCATTTTAAGGAATAACAGTGAAAGTTCCCAAATTTGATGAGAACTTAAAAACAAATTTGATGATAAACACATAGATCCAAGAAGCTTTGTGAACCTCAAGCACAAGAAATCTGGAAAAAAAGAAATAAATTATGCCAAGGTAAACTGCATCAAAATAGTGATAAACAGAAAAATCTTAAAAGTAGCCAGAAGAGAAAAAAGACACAATACTTAGAGTAGAGGACGAAAGATAAAGATGAAGCTGATTTACCATCAAACATGGTGCAAGAAAAAGAAAGTAGAGTAGCATTTTTAAAATATTGAGAGTAAAACTGTCAAACTAGAATTCTATATCCAAAAAATATTTTTCAAAAATAATGAAGGCAAAATAAAGACATTTTCAGACATGCAAAAATTGAAAGAACTCATTACCACAAATACACACTGTAATAAGTGAATGCGGTACTTTAGGACAAAAAAAAAAAAANTACTTTAGGAAAAAAAAAAAAAAAAAAAAAGATACCAGATGGGAATATGGATCTATTCAGAGGAATGAAGAACACCAGAAATGATAACTACATGGATAAATATATAAGATTTTTTCCTATTATTTAAATCTCTTTTAAGAGATTGTATAAAGGTAGAACAATGTATTGTGGGGTTTATAAAAGATGTAAAATGGAAATGTATGATGATGACAGTATAGACTGAGGGTGCAGGAATACAAGTTCACTACCGAAGTTTCTTATACTGTATTTAACATTCATTATCACTTGAAGGTAGCCTGTGATAAGTTAAGTTCTTATACTATATGAATACTATTAGAGTTATAGTGGATAAGCCATCAAAGAAGAAAAAATAGAACTATAAAAAATAATAGAAAAGAAGGCAGAACAAGAGAGGAAAGTGAACAAAAAAGAGATGGGATAAAACAAACAACAAGATGATAGATTTAAGCCTAGCCAAATCAATAACTGCAATGAGTATAAATGGTCTAAATATGCCAATTAAAAGACAGAGTAACCACAATAGACTAAAAAAAAAAAAAAAAAAAAAAAAAAAAGCCAAGTCCCAAGTATAGGGTGCCTACGAGAAATGCACTTCAAATACAAAGATACAGGTAGGTAAAAGTAAAAAAGTGGAAAAAATGTATACCTCATACTAATCAAAAGAAAGCTGGAATGGCTACAAGACAGATTTCAAAATATGAAATATTACCAGGGATAAAGGAAGTCATTTCACAATTATAAAATGATCAACTCATCAAGAGAATATAACAATCCTAAATGTTTGTGTACACCATAACAGAGCTTCCATATATATAAAGAAAAAATTGGTAAAACTAGAAGGAGAAATAAACAAATCCAAAAGTATAATCAGGGATTTCATTATTTCTTGTTCGTAACTAACAGAATAAGTATACAAAAAAATCAGTAATGATAAGTAATATTTGAAAAACATTATTCATTAACTTGACCTAATTGACATTTATAGGACATTACATCCAGACAATAAACTATACATTCTTTCCAAATGCACACAGAACATTTGCCAAGATAGCACATACCCTGAGCTATAAACAAACTTCAGTAAATGTAAAAAGGACTAAAATAATGCCAAAATATGTTTTCTGATATAGGGGAGTTAAATTTTTAATTAATAACATAAAAATATCTGGAAAATCTCCAGTTATCTCTTCAAAGGGAGAGGACAAAACATGTTGATATCCCTCTAACAGTATACCACAATACACAATATAGATGCTCCCTTACATTTAGGGATTTTCACTGGTTTTGTACTAAAACTTCATTTTGCCTCTCTTTATTGATTTTCCTTCCAAACATTAAGTCAATTCCTGCACTTTAAACTAGAATCTCTCCCAAATCTGCTGCTTCACTCTGATCTTTTCCTCAAATTCTAACTACACACTGGACATCACTATGAGAAAAGCTTACTATTAATAAGAAAGAAACATGCCCCAAACCAAATTTATCAATTTACCCTACAATCAATTTTTCCATCTTCATGGAACAAAAGTATAAATTAGGTGATATTTCATCAATGATTGAGACAAGGGCGGTACAAACAAGAACAGAAGAACTAGACAAATTTGAAGGAAATTTAGGAGAAAGAAAGTATTGTGACTTCGAACTGCCTGAATAAGGGGGAAGAAAGAAGGTAAGACTGCTTCTTGATTTCTGGCTTGAGCAACTGGATAGATAGCAGTGCAATGTATGGAGTGAAAAAGCTTCTCTGTACTTGACAAATGTATCAATTGATTTCATTTGCTATTTATCAGTTTTATCCCTCTTTAGTGAAGTGGATGATGCGGGTTTCCCAAAACCCATCTCTCATGACACTTATCCTTTATCCATTTAGTTGCTTGAACTTAAACTGCATTCCTTCATCATCTGTTGTTCAAGGCCCATCTCAGAATCCCCCAAAGAGCATTATTTATTCCCCTCAGTTTGATGCAACTCATTCCTTTTTTTGAACTCCCATAAAACTATAATTTTATTGTGATATTTATTTTACTGGGTGTATTCAAAGAGGTAAAACCCACCTGGCACATTGCAAGCACACAGTCTGAGTGAGACTGCCCTAGAAGGCTGCCGATACCCTGGAGGAACAGGAATCCCCACAACAGCCACCAAACACCCCTCTTAGTACCCATTACCCACAGTCTCTTAACTTTAAATAAACATACCCTCACAAATTGGGTAATATCAAACCTCAAGTCTGGAGATGCACAAATAACCACAGATTGTTAAACATTTGGAGAAAATAAACACCAAGAAAGAGAGGCAGTAAATACAACAAATAGTAGAAGTAACACTCAAGAAAACAGGTATTAGAACAAACAGGAAATTTTAAAAGGGGTCTGAATGGAAATAGACTATCATGTTAATAAAAAAAATGATCTTGAAAATGTTAAAAAAATGATTTCTGAAATGAAAAAAAACACCATATTTGGTCTAAACAGGAAAAAGGATACAGCTGAAGAATTAATTAGTAACCTGGAAGACAGAGCCAAATAGTTCTCAGGCAAGGCATCTCCCTCTCACCAAAAGAAAGAGAGGGAGATTTAAAATATGAAAGAAAAGTTAAGCAAGAAGTTTTAACATATGCCTAGTATGAATTTTGAAAGAAGAAAACAGAGAAAGTAACAGAAAAGACCAAAGAAATAATAGAAGAAAAACATGCAGAGTTTAAGGCACATGTCCTCAGTCAAGGCAGCTCATGAAATTATAAGTAGGATGAAGGGAACAACGGCCACATCTGGATAAGAAGCTCCTGGGAGCCAAGTCCTCTGTCTTAAACACTTGAATATTTCATACATGGCCACCAAAAATGTTGCATTTAAACTATAGCATGGAAGGAGAGCCCAAAAATGACCAACTGATTCAGTCTTTGAGAAAGACTTACTGACTACTGAATCCAAGCTTGTCCCCTTTGTTGATCTCAGTAACATTTCTGCTGCAGAATTCCTCTTTGAGATAATAACACACTAATAATATGTATCTACTATATCCTTAATTCACATTCCTTCTTGTTTTCTCTCTCCTTCTCTCTCTCTCCTGCCCCCTCCCCATGGGAAAGTAGTCTTGGCAAATGTTTATGTCCATGGGAAATGGCATAAGAGGCCCTCTTGAAGGGAAACCTCACCAAAATGAACATAATCTGCAATCATACAGAAGTCATAGGGGTTAATTCATCAGCACAGGGTCTCATAGGAGAGGGTGCTAAAGTGCTGTTAGCTGCATTCTATATGAACGGCACACATAAGCTCCAACAGGTTTTACAAATGCCCTACTCTCTGCTTTAATCCCACCTCAGACTGACAAGTTTTTACACGCACCCCTGTGCTCCTGCCACTCCTTATCATTTCATATCACATTTACACACCATGTAGTGGCACTTAATGCTCACTCTTCATAGAACCAGACTATCTAGACCCAATTCTTCCTTCATAAGCAAATGTACTTTGAACAGTATCACTTTAAAGGAGAAAAAAATAATCCTTTCCAAGGCTTAGTTTTTAACGTTCAGTGGTAAAGTTGGCAGCTGGACATTTTAAATTCTGGACTGATTACACAGCTCTTTCATACGACTTTGTAGAGTTTTACTTTCATACAGTGCCATGACAGTCCATCATATTCTGTCCCCTAAGGAAAGAGAAAGAGCCTGCCTTCTTATAAATAGCTGCAGGAGATTCCTGGGGCACATCTTGCCCCTCCTGCATTAAACCCTCAGAGCTTCACATCTAAGAGGCTCACTTCCCACTGCGAAAGAGCATTCTTCTCCTTCAGTCCCACATACGTTAATGGGGCCCTTTCTAGGTACCTGGACTGGAAAGAGAAAAGCAGCTTTATAAGAAACGCTCCTGCTTATGGAAGGGGAGAGATAAAAGGAGGAGCAGTAACAGCACACAATGGACCCAGCAGAACCTACAGCCTTACTGACAAAAAAAAATAATAAAAAAAAAAGTTAAAAGTCACTTGAAAAGCTAAAATAAGGGAAAACGCAAGCCTTAAAGGAAAGTGAGTGATGGCCACAGAGGAATGGGCACTGGAGGAATAAGTGACAGTCACTCAGTAATATCTCATTTATCTAATAATGTCATCACAGGGATAGGTTTGCTAATGAAAATACATTCATCTGAAACTGGATTAAATCTACTTTTTCTTGATTAGGAATCCGTGGGTAAGGGCCTTGATGGATGTGAGCTATCATACAAAAGGTTTCAGAACCAGGGTTCACATTCAGCCCAAAGGCATACGTTACAATTTTTTTTTTTAAGAATTTATTTATTTGAGAGAGAGCACAAGCAGGGGGAGCGGCAGGCAGAGGCAGAGGGAGAAGCAGGCTCCCCGCTGAGCAGGGTTCCCGACATGGGGCTCGGTCCCAGGACCCTGAGATCATGACCTGAGCTGAAGGCAGATGCTTACCTGACTCAGCCACCCAGATGCCGTGGCATCCACTACAAATGAATTTTACAAAACGTAATCCCCGATATTAAGCTATTGGGGGTCTCTCATACACGGAGGCTACCTTAGATGTGCAAAATCACCCTGGTTCTATAAACTCTTTCGAGTGTTCAGGATACCGATCGTAACCGACCCACAGTACTTCCCACATGAAGTTCCGAGATGCCTGGCTGGCTGATCTAACACGGCCACAGAGAAGCCACGGCCTGTCCCTCCTGCTGGCGCCTGGCTCACACACCGCAGCTCCAACCTGGCCGCAGCCATGGTGCAGGCACCATGACTTTGAGCTTTCCCAGCATCCTGTGCAAAGCTGATGCAAAGCCCCTCAGGAGATGTGTAATCGGGGCAACTGTCTCCGCAGAAGGACAGATGCCAGGGAAACCTTCACCATGCTCGGAAAGAGGGTGGCTCTGAGGGTGGCTGTGAAGGTGGCCAGTTCAGGCCTTGCTACCACGGGCTGCAGACCCTTTACCAACTCCCGCCGACCTCTCCTCTGCTTCTTGCAGAGATTGTTGCAGGGAACCTCATCGCTGTTTGCATGTGTTTTTTCCCCATAGGACTGTTTCCTGAGGCACACTAGTTGTTTATGCTGCAACATGACTTGTGGCAATTAGCCCAATATTGACTGAAAGAAAATCACTGCACAAGAGGTAGACTAGAGAGCAAGTATTCTATTGTTTAGAAAAACCGTAAACCATGGAAAAGTGTTGATTTTATTAATTTAAAATGAACTTGAATTAATATCTTCATTCGGAATAGCAGAAAATACAAAAGAGATTTTAAAAAATGGAGTGTCCTTTGGTAAAAATCTATACATTTCAAATAGGAGAAAACTGCTAAGGAAAATGCATACTCTGGTTGAAGGGTGTTTCATATAAGATAGGCTTGGCAAGTACAGTGCATTTTATTAAGGTACGTCAGCAATTTTGCTAAAATCAGTTCACAAATTTAATGCCCCCCATCAAACTCCAGAGACAGTACCTTCCAAATGTCTGTTCAAATCACAATCTCTCCCTCCCTCCCATAGTCTCTCTCTCTCTTGCGCGCGCACACACACACACACACACACACAGTAGGTGTCTTTCAGGCTAATAAGACACTAAGCTCACACTACTTTCATTGCATCTGTAATGCTTTATGAGTCGAGTGCAAATACATACAGTCCACTGCTTACAAAAAGGCTTTGCTCAAGAAATTCATTTGTAAGCAGGCTACCTGAAAATCGTAATACGTGTTCTTATGGAAACTGTGGACTTCAAGTCATTTGCATCTCCAGGCTGTTCAGAATGAGCCACCAGAGCACACTCTTTCCCACGGCCGGCGCTGTAACCAGCGCACTACTGAAGCTAACCGCTAGATTCACAGCGGCGCCAATCTGTCTTGCGTTGTGGGGACCTATCTATACCTCTGCCTCAATGGACAGTTCTCGAGGCCCAGAGGAACAGGGACTAGAGCCGCGGAAAGGTGGGAGGGGGAAGAAAGGAGGCAGGTAGATGGTGGGATATTTTGCTCCTGTAGATTCCCAATAGGATATTTCTGATTCCAGGTGGTTTTCCAGTGGCCTTTTTTTATCCCCCCACCTCCTAGACTCCACCTGCCTCCTATTATTCCAAAGTCGTCATGTCCTGCAGCAGCTCACGGGCACCGACTTCCTCTGTCAACTCACTGCCAAGGGTACCATCACAGGTCCACGCCTGAAGCAAGCATGCGACCTTGAGACTTTTGTAGGAAATGGATTGCTGGTCTTCTAGGGGTGCTTCCGCCTTCTGTTCTGACCTTCATTCTTCCCTCCCTAGTCTGCCACCCTTCCGTCTCATCCTGAACTCTAAGGAAAGGACAAAAATCACCGGGAGGGCTCTGCAAAATCAACATGAGCTCAGGTTATCCAGAGCGCCTAGTCACCGCAGGGCTGGTTAGTGGGTGGAATGTGTGACAGGGATACTGGTGTGCATTTGGGACCTGAGCCAGAGAGCTGTGGACTCAAGATGGGGCATGATAACAGTGGGAGAGCAGTGAGTACAGCAAGGACACAGGAGCAGCAGACACAGAGTTACCCCTCTCTGCATACCCTGCCCTGACCCAGGAACAGATGTGAGCAGAGCGGGGCCAGCAGTTGTCCGCAGCAAGGAGTGGGAAGGGAAGAGGAAGGGTGAACTTGCTCAGTGCTTCATAGGGGCCCACAGAACACCTACCAGCTCTGTGGGCTAACACTAGTGCGCATGCCTTTCTTAAGTCCAGGGTCCCTAACTGTCCAATGCAGGTAATGATTACTAGGAATTAATGCACAGGAAAACTTAGCACCACATCAGACTTAGAGAAGGGACTCTATAATTGGCCACTATAATTATATATATATATGCCATTATAATTATTTTAAGTCTGGGAGTCTTGGTATTGCTTCCAGTTCTTCTAACCAGGAAAATACTACAAATTAAAGGTGAATATCTTTAATAATCCATTTATTCACTTTGAATTTATAGAACATTAGAGATTTATATTTTGGAGGAAATTCAGGGGACAGTTATGANAAAAAAAAAAATAAAGGACCCTCTCTTCTCAAAGAGATACATTTCAAATAAAATTTTAGTCATTATGTTGAAATGCTATTTAACAGTCCTTTATATATTTATGTTGTTTGACTCAATTGTGTGCTACAGATAATTATAATAACAACTGAATCCGGAAGCATTGATTTTAAAACATATAACTTTCATATTATGAGAAAATTTGTAAAAGTATTCAATTAATTTTTATGTTTATTTTAGATATAGATTAACAAAATAAGGTGATCCATAAATGTGCTTCAGAAGCGAACACACATTTAAAATAAAGTCAGCAGGGCAAGCGGAATAAAAATACAATGCCAACAAGAAAGAATGTAAAATGTTTCAGTGTTAAAAGAAAACTTGTTCATGAATTAAAATGAAAATAATGGACTTTGAATTACTATGGTGTTTAGATTGCAGGTGATACATTTAAAAGAATAATTATAACATTTCATTTCTGAATGTAAATTTTATAATTTATTGGGAATTACATCCTTTACACATATTGCAACTTAGGATGAAAAGCTTTGCATGTCAAATTATAAGTGTGGGAGTATATGAGGGGAGTACATTATTGTTTAAAAATAATTGTAGTTTAAAGACAACTAGACTGGAGGGTCTTTATGTCAACTCTACATGCCATGCCAACACTGAGACTCCAGCTTCTAAGGATCACCACTTCAGAGAAATACTGCTTAGTTAACAGGACACAATCTTCTCTATTAACTACAGTGGCGTTTTCCAAAGGCAATGCTAGTCCAATTAGAGACTCTGGAAAAAGGGTTCCATGTTCAAAATCTGAAAACCACTGCAAAGGGAAACTCAGCTTGCCACAAAGATGAAGTAATGGGGCCCAAATTAATCATCTTGTGTGAAACTAATAAGATACATACAAAATATACAAAACAAGTTTACAAGACATAGGATTCCAGCGAATGAAGGACAATGATGCTTGGAAGATGGGAAGTAAATGAGGTGAAGCCTGTAACTACCCCAACTTACTCCCTCAAGAGAGTCTCTAGGTTGCAGGCAAATAGGAGGAATTCAGGCAGAGCCCAGCAGATTCCCTGGGCTGAAGGGACTAAGCAGAAGAGTTCAGAGAGGTCAAGGTAGCTAGAGTTTGCAGAACAGAGCAGTAGAGAAAAGAGAGCTGCACAGAAAGAAAGAGAGAGAGCTCTAGAGATCCACAGAACATTCTCTTTGAGTATTTCAGTTGACTACTTACTTGTCAACACAAGCACATAAGGAAACAACCTAAGCCTGGAAAAAGAATGCCCAGTGTGGACACTGTCACCTCTAATCCTTCTGGACAATTCTTTTAGTGCATATTCCCACCAGTCATTCTGAAAAACCTCTTAATTCAGAGGGTATTGTGCAGACCCAGCAGGGTCTTGCCTTAGTAATTGAGGATAAGTAACCCTAGATGGCACACTGCTCCAGTTCCACCTAAGGAGTCTTAAAAGCAAGATGAAAAAGAATCAAATTGTTTCCAAATAACATAACACATCCCAGAACAAACCTGAGCAATATTTACAGAATACAAATATATCTGGTATCTAACAATGTAAACTTCACAGTGCTGGCATTCAATCAAAAGTTATCAAGCATCCAAAGAACAGGAAACAGGACCCATAATGATATAAACCCAAAACTTAGATATTGGAACTAGTAGACAAGGACGTTAAAATACTTACTATAACTACATTCTATATGTTTAAAAAGTTAAGCAGAGACATGGAAGACATAAAAAAATAAAGTAGAAATTCTAGAGATGAAACCGACAATGTATGAGATGAAAACTACACTGGACTGGAATAACTACAAATTAGACATTTCAGGAAAAGATGAATAAACTTGAAAACATGGCAATAGGACACAAAAGGCATAATAAATATATAATTGCTGTTCCCAAGGAAAAAGAGAAAGAGGAGCAGAGAGAAAAATCATTTTAAGGAATAACAGTGAAAGTTCCCAAATTTGATGAGAACTTAAAAACAAATTTGATGATAAACACATAGATCCAAGAAGCTTGTGAACCTCAAGCACAAGAAATCTGGAAAAAAAGAAATAAATTATGCCAAGGTAAACTGCATCAAAATAGTGATAAACAGAAAAATCTTAAAAGTAGCCAGAAGAGAAAAAAGACACAATACTTAGAGTAGAGGACGAAAGATAAAGATGAAGCTGATTTACCATCAAACATGGTGCAAGAAAAAGAAAGTAGAGTAGCATTTTTAAAATATTGAGAGTAAAACTGTCAAACTAGAATTCTATATCCAAAAAATATTTTTCAAAAATAATGAAGGCAAAATAAAGACATTTTCAGACATGCAAAAATTGAAAGAACTCATTACCACAAATACACACTGTAATAAGTGAATGCGGTACTTTAGGACAAAAAAAAAAAAAAAAAGATACCAGATGGGAATATGGATCTATTCAGAGGAATGAAGAACACCATAAATGATAACTACATGNACACCAGAAATGATAACTACATGGATAAATATATAAGATTTTTTCCTATTATTTAAATCTCTTTTAAGAGATTGTATAAAGGTAGAACAATGTATTGTGGGGTTTATAAAAGATGTAAAATGGAAATGTATGATGATGACAGTATAGACTGAGGGTGCAGGAATACAAGTTCACTACCGAAGTTTCTTATACTGTATTTAACATTCATTATCACTTGAAGGTAGCCTGTGATAAGTTAAGTTCTTATACTATATGAATACTATTAGAGTTATAGTGGATAAGCCATCAAAGAAGAAAAAATAGAACTATAAAAAATAATAGAAAAGAAGGCAGAACAAGAGAGGAAAGTGAACAAAAAAGAGATGGGATAAAACAAACAACAAGATGATAGATTTAAGCCTAGCCAAATCAATAACTGCAATGAGTATAAATGGTCTAAATATGCCAATTAAAAGACAGAGTACCACATTAGACTAAAAAAAAAAAAAAAAAAAAAAAAAAAAAAANAAAAGCCAAGTCCCAAGTATAGGGTGCCTACGAGAAATGCACTTCAAATACAAAGATACAGGTAGGTAAAAGTAAAAAAGTGGAAAAAATGTATACCTCATACTAATCAAAAGAAAGCTGGAATGGCTACAAGACAGATTTCAAAATATGAAATATTACCAGGGATAAAGGAAGTCATTTCACAATTATAAAATGATCAACTCATCAAGAGAATATAACAATCCTAAATGTTTGTGTACACCATAACAGAGCTTCCATATATATAAAGAAAAAATTGGTAAAACTAGAAGGAGAAATAAACAAATCCAAAAGTATAATCAGGGATTTCATTATTTCTTGTTCGTAACAAACAGAATAAGTATACAAAAAAATCAGTAATGATAAGTAATATTTGAAAAACATTATTCATTAACTTGACCTAATTGACATTTATAGGACATTACATCCAGACAATAAACTATACATTCTTTCCAAATGCACACAGAACATTTGCCAAGATAGCACATACCCTGAGCTATAAACAAACTTCAGTAAATGTAAAAAGGACTAAAATAATGCCAAAATATGTTTTCTGATATAGGGGAGTTAAATTTTTAATTAATAACATAAAAATATCTGGAAAATCTCCAGTTATCTCTTCAAAGGGAGAGGACAAAACATGTTGATATCCCTCTAACAGTATACCACAATACACAATATAGATGCTCCCTTACATTTAGGGATTTTCACTGGTTTTGTACTAAAACTTCATTTTGCCTCTCTTTATTGATTTTCCTTCCAAACATTAAGTCAATTCCTGCACTTTAAACTAGAATCTCTCCCAAATCTGCTGCTTCACTCTGATCTTTTCCTCAAATTCTAACTACACACTGGACATCACTATGAGAAAAGCTTACTATTAATAAGAAAGAAACATGCCCCAAACCAAATTTATCAATTTACCCTACAATCAATTTTTCCATCTTCATGGAACAAAAGTATAAATTAGGTGATATTTCATCAATGATTGAGACAAGGGCGGTACAAACAAGAACAGAAGAACTAGACAAATTTGAAGGAAATTTAGGAGAAAGAAAGTATTGTGACTTCGAACTGCCTGAATAAGGGGGAAGAAAGAAGGTAAGACTGCTTCTTGATTTCTGGCTTGAGCAACTGGATAGATAGCAGTGCAATGTATGGAGTGAAAAAGCTTCTCTGTACTTGACAAATGTATCAATTGATTTCATTTGCTATTTATCAGTTTTATCCCTCTTTAGTGAAGTGGATGATGCGGGTTTCCCAAAACCCATCTCTCATGACACTTATCCTTTATCCATTTAGTTGCTTGAACTTAAACTGCATTCCTTCATCATCTGTTGTTCAAGGCCCATCTCAGAATCCCCCAAAGAGCATTATTTATTCCCCTCAGTTTGATGCAACTCATTCCTTTTTTTGAACTCCCATAAAACTATAATTTTATTGTGATATTTATTTTACTGGGTGTATTCAAAGAGGTAAAACCCACCTGGCACATTGCAAGCACACAGTCTGAGTGAGACTGCCCTAGAAGGCTGCCGATACCCTGGAGGAACAGGAATCCCCACAACAGCCACCAAACACCCCTCTTAGTACCCATTACCCACAGTCTCTTAACTTTAAATAAACATACCCTCACAAATTGGGTAATATCAAACCTCAAGTCTGGAGATGCACAAATAACCACAGATTGTTAAACATTTGGAGAAAATAAACACCAAGAAAGAGAGGCAGTAAATACAACAAATAGTAGAAGTAACACTCAAGAAAACAGGTATTAGAACAAACAGGAAATTTTAAAAGGGGTCTGAATGGAAATAGACTATCATGTTAATAAAAAAAATGATCTTGAAAATGTTAAAAAAATGATTTCTGAAATGAAAAAAAACACCATATTTGGTCTAAACAGGAAAAAGGATACAGCTGAAGAATTAATTAGTAACCTGGAAGACAGAGCCAAATAGTTCTCAGGCAAGGCATCTCCCTCTCACCAAAAGAAAGAGAGGGAGATTTAAAATATGAAAGAAAAGTTAAGCAAGAAGTTTTAACATATGCCTAGTATGAATTTTGAAAGAAGAAAACAGAGAAAGTAACAGAAAAGACCAAAGAAATAATAGAAGAAAAACATGCAGAGTTTAAGGCACATGTCCTCAGTCAAGGCAGCTCATGAAATTATAAGTAGGATGAAGGGAACAACGGCCACATCTGGATAAGAAGCTCCTGGGAGCCAAGTCCTCTGTCTTAAACACTTGAATATTTCATACATGGCCACCAAAAATGTTGCATTTAAACTATAGCATGGAAGGAGAGCCCAAAAATGACCAACTGATTCAGTCTTTGAGAAAGACTTACTGACTACTGAATCCAAGCTTGTCCCCTTTGTTGATCTCAGTAACATTTCTGCTGCAGAATTCCTCTTTGAGGTAATAACACACTAATCATGTGTATCTACTATATCCTTAATTCACATTCCTTCTTGTTTTCTCTCTCCTTCTCTCTCTCTCCTGCCCCCTCCCCATGGGAAAGTAGTCTTGGCAAATGTTTATGTCCATGGGAAATGGCATAAGAGGCCCTCTTGAAGGGAAACCTCACCAAAATGAACATAATCTGCAATCATACAGAAGTCACAGGGGTTAATTCATCAGCACAGGGTCTCACAGGAGAGGGTGCTAAAGTGCTGTTAGCTGCATTCTATATGAACGGCACACATAAGCTCCAACAGGTTTTACAAATGCCCTACTCTCTGCTTTAATCCCACCTCAGACTGACAAGTTTTTACACGCACCCCTGTGCTCCTGCCACTCCTTATCATTTCATATCACATTTACACACCATGTAGTGGCACTTAATGCTCACTCTTCATAGAACCAGACTATCTAGACCCAATTCTTCCTTCATAAGCAAATGTACTTTGAACAGTATCACTTTAAAGGAGAAAAAAAAAATCCTTTCCAAGGCTTGGTTTTTAACGTTCAGTGGTAAAGTTGGCAGCTGGACATTTTAAATTCTGGACTGATTACACAGCTCTTTCATACGACTTTGTAGAGTTTTACTTTCATACAGTGCCATGACAGTCCATCATATTCTGTCCCCTAAGGAAAGAGAAAGAGCCTGCCTTCTTATAAATAGCTGCAGGAGATTCCTGGGGCACATCTTGCCCCTCCTGCATTAAACCCTCAGAGCTTCACATCTAAGAGGCTCACTTCCCACTGCGAAAGAGCATTCTTCTCCTTCAGTCCCACATACATTAATGGGGCCCTTTCTAGGTACCTGGACTGGAAAGAGAAAAGCAGCTTATAAGAAATGCTCCTGCTTATGGAAGGGGAGAGATAAAAGGAGGAGCAGTAACAGCACACAATGGACCCAGCAGAACCTGCAGCCTTATTGACAAAAAAAAATAATAAAAAAAAAAGTTAAAAGTCACTTGAAAAGCTAAAATAAGGGAAAACGCAAGCCTTAAAGGAAAGTGAGTGATGGCCACAGAGGAGCTGGGCACTGGAGGAATAAGTGACAGTCACTCAGTAATATCTCATTTATCTAATAATGTCATCACAGGGATAGGTTTGCTAATGAAAATACATTCATCTGAAACTGGATTAAATCTACTTTTTCTTGATTAGGAATCCGTGGGTAAGGGCCTTGATGGATGTGAGCTATCATACAAAAGGTTTCAGAACCAGGGTTCACATTCAGCCCAAAGGCATACGTTACAATTTTTTTTTTTAAGAATTTATTTATTTGAGAGAGAGCACAAGCAGGGGGAGCGGCAGGCAGAGGCAGAGGGAGAAGCAGGCTCCCCGCTGAGCAGGGTTCCCGACATGGGGCTCGGTCCCAGGACCCTGAGATCATGACCTGAGCTGAAGGCAGATGCTTACCTGACTCAGCCACCCAGATGCCGTGGCATCCACTACAAATGAATTTTACAAAACGTAATCCCCGATATTAAGCTATTGGGGGTCTCTCATACACGGAGGCTACCTTAGATGTGCAAAATCACCCTGGTTCTATAAACTCTTTCGAGTGTTCAGGATACCGATCGTAACCGACCCACAGTACTTCCCACATGAAGTTCCGAGATGCCTGGCTGGCTGATCTAACACGGCCACAGAGAAGCCACGGCCTGTCCCTCCTGCTGGCGCCTGGCTCACACACCGCAGCTCCAACCTGGCCGCAGCCATGGTGCAGGCACCATGACTTTGAGCTTTCCCAGCATCCTGTGCAAAGCTGATGCAAAGCCCCTCAGGAGATGTGTAATCGGGGCAACTGTCTCCGCAGAAGGACAGATGCCAGGGAAACCTTCACCATGCTCAGAAAGAGGGTGGCTCTGAGGGTGGCTGTGAAGGTGGCCAGTTCAGGCCTTGCTACCACGGGCTGCAGACCCTTTACCAACTCCCGCCGACCTCTCCTCTGCTTCTTGCAGAGATTGTTGCAGGGAACCTCATCGCTGTTTGCATGTGTTTTTTCCCCATAGGACTGTTTCCTGAGGCACACTAGTTGCTTATGCTGCAACATGACTTGTGGCAATTAGCCCAATATTGACTGAAAGAAAATCACTGCACAAGAGGTAGACTAGAGAGCAAGTATTCTATTGTTTAGAAAAACCGTAAACCATGGAAAAGTGTTGATTTTATTAATTTAAAATGAACTTGAATTAATATCTTCATTCGGAATAGCAGAAAATACAAAAGAGATTTTAAAAAATGGAGTGTCCTTTGGTAAAAATCTATACATTTCAAATAGGAGAAAACTGCTAAGGAAAATGCATACTCTGGTTGAAGGGTGTTTCATATAAGATAGGCTTGGCAAGTACAGTGCATTTTATTAAGGTACGTCAGCAATTTTGCTAAAATCAGTTCACAAATTTAATGCCCCCCATCAAACTCCAGAGACAGTACCTTCCAAATGTCTGTTCAAATCACAATCTCTCCCTCCCTCCCATAGTCTCTCTCTCTCTTGCGCGCGCACACACACACACACACACACACA
>NC_048231.1:51159422-51247742 GCF_002007445.2 Ailuropoda melanoleuca
AAAAAAAAAAATAAAGGACCCTCTCTTCTCAAAGAGATACATTTCAAATAAAATTTTAGTCATTATGTTGAAATGCTATTTAACAGTCCTTTATATATTTATGTTGTTTGACTCAATTGTGTGCTACAGATAATTATAATAACAACTGAATCCGGAAGCATTGATTTTAAAACATATAACTTTCATATTATGAGAAAATTTGTAAAAGTATTCAATTAATTTTTATGTTTATTTTAGATATAGATTAACAAAATAAGGTGATCCATAAATGTGCTTCAGAAGCGAACACACATTTAAAATAAAGTCAGCAGGGCAAGCGGAATAAAAATACAATGCCAACAAGAAAGAATGTAAAATGTTTCAGTGTTAAAAGAAAACTTGTTCATGAATTAAAATGAAAATAATGGACTTTGAATTACTATGGTGTTTAGATTGCAGGTGATACATTTAAAAGAATAATTATAACATTTCATTTCTGAATGTAAATTTTATAATTTATTGGGAATTACATCCTTTACACATATTGCAACTTAGGATGAAAAGCTTTGCATGTCAAATTATAAGTGTGGGAGTATATGAGGGGAGTACATTATTGTTTAAAAATAATTGTAGTTTAAAGACAACTAGACTGGAGGGTCTTTATGTCAACTCTACATGCCATGCCAACACTGAGACTCCAGCTTCTAAGGATCACCACTTCAGAGAAATACTGCTTAGTTAACAGGACACAATCTTCTCTATTAACTACAGTGGCGTTTTCCAAAGGCAATGCTAGTCCAATTAGAGACTCTGGAAAAAGGGTTCCATGTTCAAAATCTGAAAACCACTGCAAAGGGAAACTCAGCTTGCCACAAAGATGAAGTAATGGGGCCCAAATTAATCATCTTGTGTGAAACTAATAAGATACATACAAAATATACAAAACAAGTTTACAAGACATAGGATTCCAGCGAATGAAGGACAATGATGCTTGGAAGATGGGAAGTAAATGAGGTGAAGCCTGTAACTACCCCAACTTACTCCCTCAAGAGAGTCTCTAGGTTGCAGGCAAATAGGAGGAATTCAGGCAGAGCCCAGCAGATTCCCTGGGCTGAAGGGACTAAGCAGAAGAGTTCAGAGAGGTCAAGGTAGCTAGAGTTTGCAGAACAGAGCAGTAGAGAAAAGAGAGCTGCACAGAAAGAAAGAGAGAGAGCTCTAGAGATCCACAGAACATTCTCTTTGAGTATTTCAGTTGACTACTTACTTGTCAACACAAGCACATAAGGAAACAACCTAAGCCTGGAAAAAGAATGCCCAGTGTGGACACTGTCACCTCTAATCCTTCTGGACAATTCTTTTAGTGCATATTCCCACCAGTCATTCTGAAAAACCTCTTAATTCAGAGGGTATTGTGCAGACCCAGCAGGGTCTTGCCTTAGTAATTGAGGATAAGTAACCCTAGATGGCACACTGCTCCAGTTCCACCTAAGGAGTCTTAAAAGCAAGATGAAAAAGAATCAAATTGTTTCCAAATAACATAACACATCCCAGAACAAACCTGAGCAATATTTACAGAATACAAATATATCTGGTATCTAACAATGTAAACTTCACAGTGCTGGCATTCAATCAAAAGTTATCAAGCATCCAAAGAACAGGAAACAGGACCCATAATGATATAAACCCAAAACTTAGATATTGGAACTAGTAGACAAGGACGTTAAAATACTTACTATAACTACATTCTATATGTTTAAAAAGTTAAGCAGAGACATGGAAGACATAAAAAAATAAAGTAGAAATTCTAGAGATGAAACCGACAATGTATGAGATGAAAACTACACTGGACTGGAATAACTACAAATTAGACATTTCAGGAAAAGATGAATAAACTTGAAAACATGGCAATAGGACACAAAAGGCATAATAAATATATAATTGCTGTTCCCAAGGAAAAAGAGAAAGAGGAGCAGAGAGAAAAATCATTTTAAGGAATAACAGTGAAAGTTCCCAAATTTGATGAGAACTTAAAAACAAATTTGATGATAAACACATAGATCCAAGAAGCTTGTGAACCTCAAGCACAAGAAATCTGGAAAAAAAGAAATAAATTATGCCAAGGTAAACTGCATCAAAATAGTGATAAACAGAAAAATCTTAAAAGTAGCCAGAAGAGAAAAAAGACACAATACTTAGAGTAGAGGACGAAAGATAAAGATGAAGCTGATTTACCATCAAACATGGTGCAAGAAAAAGAAAGTAGAGTAGCATTTTTAAAATATTGAGAGTAAAACTGTCAAACTAGAATTCTATATCCAAAAAATATTTTTCAAAAATAATGAAGGCAAAATAAAGACATTTTCAGACATGCAAAAATTGAAAGAACTCATTACCACAAATACACACTGTAATAAGTGAATGCGGTACTTTAGGACAAAAAAAAAAAAAAAAAAGATACCAGATGGGAATATGGATCTATTCAGAGGAATGAAGAACACCAGAAATGATAACTACATGGATAAATATATAAGATTTTTTCCTATTATTTAAATCTCTTTTAAGAGATTGTATAAAGGTAGAACAATGTATTGTGGGGTTTATAAAAGATGTAAAATGGAAATGTATGATGATGACAGTATAGACTGAGGGTGCAGGAATACAAGTTCACTACCGAAGTTTCTTATACTGTACTTAACATTCATTATCACTTGAAGGTAGCCTGTGATAAGTTAAGTTCTTATACTATATGAATACTATTAGAGTTATAGTGGATAAGCCATCAAAGAAGAAAAAATAGAACTATAAAAAATAATAGAAAAGAAGGCAGAACAAGAGAGGAAAGTGAACAAAAAAGAGATGGGATAAAACAAACAACAAGATGATAGATTTAAGCCTAGCCAAATCAATAACTGCAATGAGTATAAATGGTCTAAATATGCCAATTAAAAGACAGAGTAACCACAATAGACTAAAAAAAAAAAAAAAAAAAAAAAAAAAAGCCAAGTCCCAAGTATAGGGTGCCTACGAGAAATGCACTTCAAATACAAAGATACAGGTAGGTAAAAGTAAAAAAGTGGAAAAAATGTATACCTCATACTAATCAAAAGAAAGCTGGAATGGCTACAAGACAGATTTCAAAATATGAAATATTACCAGGGATAAAGGAAGTCATTTCACAATTATAAAATGATCAACTCATCAAGAGAATATAACAATCCTAAATGTTTGTGTACACCATAACAGAGCTTCCATATATATAAAGAAAAAATTGGTAAAACTAGAAGGAGAAATAAACAAATCCAAAAGTATAATCAGGGATTTCATTATTTCTTGTTCGTAACTAACAGAATAAGTATACAAAAAAATCAGTAATGATAAGTAATATTTGAAAAACATTATTCATTAACTTGACCTAATTGACATTTATAGGACATTACATCCAGACAATAAACTATACATTCTTTCCAAATGCACACAGAACATTTGCCAAGATAGCACATACCCTGAGCTATAAACAAACTTCAGTAAATGTAAAAAGGACTAAAATAATGCCAAAATATGTTTTCTGATATAGGGGAGTTAAATTTTTAATTAATAACATAAAAATATCTGGAAAATCTCCAGTTATCTCTTCAAAGGGAGAGGACAAAACATGTTGATATCCCTCTAACAGTATACCACAATACACAATATAGATGCTCCCTTACATTTAGGGATTTTCACTGGTTTTGTACTAAAACTTCATTTTGCCTCTCTTTATTGATTTTCCTTCCAAACATTAAGTCAATTCCTGCACTTTAAACTAGAATCTCTCCCAAATCTGCTGCTTCACTCTGATCTTTTCCTCAAATTCTAACTACACACTGGACATCACTATGAGAAAAGCTTACTATTAATAAGAAAGAAACATGCCCCAAACCAAATTTATCAATTTACCCTACAATCAATTTTTCCATCTTCATGGAACAAAAGTATAAATTAGGTGATATTTCATCAATGATTGAGACAAGGGCGGTACAAACAAGAACAGAAGAACTAGACAAATTTGAAGGAAATTTAGGAGAAAGAAAGTATTGTGACTTCGAACTGCCTGAATAAGGGGGAAGAAAGAAGGTAAGACTGCTTCTTGATTTCTGGCTTGAGCAACTGGATAGATAGCAGTGCAATGTATGGAGTGAAAAAGCTTCTCTGTACTTGACAAATGTATCAATTGATTTCATTTGCTATTTATCAGTTTTATCCCTCTTTAGTGAAGTGGATGATGCGGGTTTCCCAAAACCCATCTCTCATGACACTTATCCTTTATCCATTTAGTTGCTTGAACTTAAACTGCATTCCTTCATCATCTGTTGTTCAAGGCCCATCTCAGAATCCCCCAAAGAGCATTATTTATTCCCCTCAGTTTGATGCAACTCATTCCTTTTTTTGAACTCCCATAAAACTATAATTTTATTGTGATATTTATTTTACTGGGTGTATTCAAAGAGGTAAAACCCACCTGGCACATTGCAAGCACACAGTCTGAGTGAGACTGCCCTAGAAGGCTGCCGATACCCTGGAGGAACAGGAATCCCCACAACAGCCACCAAACACCCCTCTTAGTACCCATTACCCACAGTCTCTTAACTTTAAATAAACATACCCTCACAAATTGGGTAATATCAAACCTCAAGTCTGGAGATGCACAAATAACCACAGATTGTTAAACATTTGGAGAAAATAAACACCAAGAAAGAGAGGCAGTAAATACAACAAATAGTAGAAGTAACACTCAAGAAAACAGGTATTAGAACAAACAGGAAATTTTAAAAGGGGTCTGAATGGAAATAGACTATCATGTTAATAAAAAAAATGATCTTGAAAATGTTAAAAAAATGATTTCTGAAATGAAAAAAAACACCATATTTGGTCTAAACAGGAAAAAGGATACAGCTGAAGAATTAATTAGTAACCTGGAAGACAGAGCCAAATAGTTCTCAGGCAAGGCATCTCCCTCTCACCAAAAGAAAGAGAGGGAGATTTAAAATATGAAAGAAAAGTTAAGCAAGAAGTTTTAACATATGCCTAGTATGAATTTTGAAAGAAGAAAACAGAGAAAGTAACAGAAAAGACCAAAGAAATAATAGAAGAAAAACATGCAGAGTTTAAGGCACATGTCCTCAGTCAAGGCAGCTCATGAAATTATAAGTAGGATGAAGGGAACAACGGCCACATCTGGATAAGAAGCTCCTGGGAGCCAAGTCCTCTGTCTTAAACACTTGAATATTTCATACATGGCCACCAAAAATGTTGCATTTAAACTATAGCATGGAAGGAGAGCCCAAAAATGACCAACTGATTCAGTCTTTGAGAAAGACTTACTGACTACTGAATCCAAGCTTGTCCCCTTTGTTGATCTCAGTAACATTTCTGCTGCAGAATTCCTCTTTGAGATAATAACACACTAATAATATGTATCTACTATATCCTTAATTCACATTCCTTCTTGTTTTCTCTCTCCTTCTCTCTCTCTCCTGCCCCCTCCCCATGGGAAAGTAGTCTTGGCAAATGTTTATGTCCATGGGAAATGGCATAAGAGGCCCTCTTGAAGGGAAACCTCACCAAAATGAACATAATCTGCAATCATACAGAAGTCACAGGGGTTAATTCATCAGCACAGGGTCTCATAGGAGAGGGTGCTAAAGTGCTGTTAGCTGCATTCTATATGAACGGCACACATAAGCTCCAACAGGTTTTACAAATGCCCTACTCTCTGCTTTAATCCCACCTCAGACTGACAAGTTTTTACACGCACCCCTGTGCTCCTGCCACTCCTTATCATTTCATATCACATTTACACACCATGTAGTGGCACTTAATGCTCACTCTTCATAGAACCAGACTATCTAGACCCAATTCTTCCTTCATAAGCAAATGTACTTTGAACAGTATCACTTTAAAGGAGAAAAAAAAAATCCTTTCCAAGGCTTGGTTTTTAACGTTCAGTGGTAAAGTTGGCAGCTGGACATTTTAAATTCTGGACTGATTACACAGCTCTTTCATACGACTTTGTAGAGTTTTACTTTCATACAGTGCCATGACAGTCCATCATATTCTGTCCCCTAAGGAAAGAGAAAGAGCCTGCCTTCTTATAAATAGCTGCAGGAGATTCCTGGGGCACATCTTGCCCCTCCTGCATTAAACCCTCAGAGCTTCACATCTAAGAGGCTCACTTCCCACTGCGAAAGAGCATTCTTCTCCTTCAGTCCCACATACATTAATGGGGCCCTTTCTAGGTACCTGGACTGGAAAGAGAAAAGCAGCTTATAAGAAATGCTCCTGCTTATGGAAGGGGAGAGATAAAAGGAGGAGCAGTAACAGCACACAATGGACCCAGCAGAACCTGCAGCCTTATTGACAAAAAAAAATAATAAAAAAAAAAGTTAAAAGTCACTTGAAAAGCTAAAATAAGGGAAAACGCAAGCCTTAAAGGAAAGTGAGTGATGGCCACAGAGGAATGGGCACTGGAGGAATAAGTGACAGTCACTCAGTAATATCTCATTTATCTAATAATGTCATCACAGGGATAGGTTTGCTAATGAAAATACATTCATCTGAAACTGGATTAAATCTACTTTTTCTTGATTAGGAATCCGTGGGTAAGGGCCTTGATGGATGTGAGCTATCATACAAAAGGTTTCAGAACCAGGGTTCACATTCAGCCCAAAGGCATACGTTACAATTTTTTTTTTTAAGAATTTATTTATTTGAGAGAGAGCACAAGCAGGGGGAGCGGCAGGCAGAGGCAGAGGGAGAAGCAGGCTCCCCGCTGAGCAGGGTTCCCGACATGGGGCTCGGTCCCAGGACCCTGAGATCATGACCTGAGCTGAAGGCAGATGCTTACCTGACTCAGCCACCCAGATGCCGTGGCATCCACTACAAATGAATTTTACAAAACGTAATCCCCGATATTAAGCTATTGGGGGTCTCTCATACACGGAGGCTACCTTAGATGTGCAAAATCACCCTGGTTCTATAAACTCTTTCGAGTGTTCAGGATACCGATCGTAACCGACCCACAGTACTTCCCACATGAAGTTCCGAGATGCCTGGCTGGCTGATCTAACACGGCCACAGAGAAGCCACAGCCTGTCCCTCCCGCTGGCGCCTGGCTCACACACCGCAGCTCCAACCTGGCCGCAGCCATGGTGCAGGCACCATGACTTTGAGCTTTCCCAGCATCCTGTGCAAAGCTGATGCAAAGCCCCTCAGGAGATGTGTAATCGGGGCAACTGTCTCCGCAGAAGGACAGATGCCAGGGAAACCTTCACCATGCTCGGAAAGAGGGTGGCTCTGAGGGTGGCTGTGAAGGTGGCCAGTTCAGGCCTTGCTACCACGGGCTGCAGACCCTTTACCAACTCCCGCCGACCTCTCCTCTGCTTCTTGCAGAGATTGTTGCAGGGAACCTCATCGCTGTTTGCATGTGTTTTTTCCCCATAGGACTGTTTCCTGAGGCACACTAGTTGTTTATGCTGCAACATGACTTGTGGCAATTAGCCCAATATTGACTGAAAGAAAATCACTGCACAAGAGGTAGACTAGAGAGCAAGTATTCTATTGTTTAGAAAAACCGTAAACCATGGAAAAGTGTTGATTTTATTAATTTAAAATGAACTTGAATTAATATCTTCATTCGGAATAGCAGAAAATACAAAAGAGATTTTAAAAAATGGAGTGTCCTTTGGTAAAAATCTATACATTTCAAATAGGAGAAAACTGCTAAGGAAAATGCATACTCTGGTTGAAGGGCGTTTCATATAAGATAGGCTTGGCAAGTACAGTGCATTTTATTAAGGTATGTCAGCAATTTTGCTAAAATCAGTTCACAAATTTTTTTTTAAAGATTTTATTTATTTATTTGACAGAGATAGAGACAGCCAGCAAGAGAGGGAACACAACAAGCAGGGGGAANGTCCTTTGGTAAAAATCTATACATTTCAAATAGGAGAAAACTGCTAAGGAAAATGCATACTCTGGTTGAAGGGTGTTTCATATAAGATAGGCTTGGCAAGTACAGTGCATTTTATTAAGGTACGTCAGCAATTTTGCTAAAATCAGTTCACAAATTTAATGCCCCNCTGATGTGGGGCTCGATCCCATAACGCCAGGATCACGCCCTGAGCCGAAGGCAGATGCTTAACCGCTGTGCCACCCAGGCGCCCCTGAGTTCACAAATTTAATGCCCTNATTTAATGCCCCCCATCAAACTCCAGAGACAGTACCTTCCAAATGTCTGTTCAAATCACAATCTCTCCCTCCCTCCCATAGTCTCTCTCTCTCTTGCGCGCGCACACACACACACACACACACACACAGTAGGTGTCTTTCAGGCTAATAAGACACTAAGCTCACACTACTTTCATTGCATCTGTAATGCTTTATGAGTCGAGTGCAAATACATACAGTCCACTGCTTACAAAAAGGCTTTGCTCAAGAAATTCATTTGTAAGCAGGCTACCTGAAAATCGTAATACGTGTTCTTATGGAAACTGTGGACTTCAAGTCATTTGCATCTCCAGGCTGTTCAGAATGAGCCACCAGAGCACACTCTTTCCCACGGCCGGCGCTGTAACCAGCGCACTACTGAAGCTAACCGCTAGATTCACAGCGGCGCCAATCTGTCTTGCGTTGTGGGGACCTATCTATACCTCTGCCTCAATGGACAGTTCTCGAGGCCCAGAGGAACAGGGACTAGAGCCGCGGAAAGGTGGGAGGGGGAAGAAAGGAGGCAGGTAGATGGTGGGATATTTTGCTCCTGTAGATTCCCAATAGGATATTTCTGATTCCAGGTGGTTTTCCAGTGGCCTTTTTTTATCCCCCCACCTCCTAGACTCCACCTGCCTCCTATTATTCCAAAGTCGTCATGTCCTGCAGCAGCTCACGGGCACCGACTTCCTCTGTCAACTCACTGCCAAGGGTACCATCACAGGTCCACGCCTGAAGCAAGCATGCGACCGTGAGACTTTTGTAGGAAATGGATTGCTGGTCTTCTAGGGGTGCTTTCGCCTTCTGTTCTGACCTTCATTCTTCCCTCCCTAGTCTGCCGCCCTTCCGTCTCATCCTGAACTCTAAGGAAAGGACAAAAATCACCGGGAGGTCTCTGCAAAATCAACATGAGCTCAGGTTATCCAGAGCGCCTAGTCACCGCAGGGCTGGTTAGTGGGTGGAATGTGTGACAGGGATACTGGTGTGCATTTGGGACCTGAGCCAGAGAGCTGTGGACTCAAGATGGGGCATGATAACAGTGGGAGAGCAGTGAGTACAGCAAGGACACAGGAGCAGCAGACACAGAGTTACCCCTCTCTGCATACCCTGCCCTGACCCAGGAACAGATGTGAGCAGAGCGGGGCCAGCAGTTGTACACAGCAAGGAGTGGGAAGGGAAGAGGAAGGGTGAACTTGCTCAGTGCTTCATAGGGGCCCACAGAACACCTACCAGCTCTGTGGGCTAACACTAGTGCTCGTGCCTTCCTTAAGTCCAGGGTCCCTAACTGTCCAATGCGGGTAATGATTACTAGGAATTAATGCACAGGAAAACTTAGCACCACATCAGACTTAGAGAAGGGACTCTATAATTGGCCACTATAATTATATATATATATGCCATTATAATTATTTTAAGTCTGGGAGTCTTGGTATTGCTTCCAGTTCTTCTAATCAGGAAAATACTACAAATTAAAGGTGAATATCTTTAATAATCCATTTATTCACTTTGAATTTATAGAACATTAGAGATTTATATTTTGGAGGAAATTCAGGGGACAGTTATGATGTAATACTGAAAAAGCTAATAAAATGTTATTTATTCAAAAAATTCTTCATCTGTCATATGTAGAGCTTAACTGCACATTCAAAAACTTTAAGAGTAGATGAAATCTTTCAATACTGCCCATGTAATTTCAACAATTCAACCTCAGTGCTTTCTGGAACAGTAAGATCGAGCACAGCAGGAACAAAATCTAATGTATGTCACCAAATTCAGGCTCACTTTCTACCTGAAACCAGTGAAGAATTAAAAATTAGCATCACTCTTTACTGTCAACCTCATCAAGGTAGAGTTTCCTAGATGTAGGCTATGCTTTCTACATGTAGTTAGCACTTCATCCATTTCAATGAAGTAACACAGGTTTTGTCCAGGAACAGCGCCNCCTCTCCTCTGCTTCTTGCAGAGATTGTTGCAGGGAACCTCATCGCTGTTTGCATGTGTTTTTTCCCCATAGGACTGTTTCCTGAGGCACACTAGTTGTTTATGCTGCAACATGACTTGTGGCAATTAGCCCAATATTGACTGAAAGAAAATCACTGCACAAGAGGTAGACTAGAGAGCAAGTATTCTATTGTTTAGAAAAACCGTAAACCATGGAAAAGTGTTGATTTTATTAATTTAAAATGAACTTGAATTAATATCTTCATTCGGAATAGCAGAAAATACAAAAGAGATTTTAAAAAATGGAGTGTCCTTTGGTAAAAATCTATACATTTCAAATAGGAGAAAACTGCTAAGGAAAATGCATACTCTGGTTGAAGGGTGTTTCATATAAGATAGGCTTGGCAAGTACAGTGCATTTTATTAAGGTACGTCAGCAATTTTGCTAAAATCAGTTCACAAATTTAATGCCCCCCATCAAACTCCAGAGACAGTACCTTCCAAATGTCTGTTCAAATCACAATCTCTCCCTCCCTCCCATAGTCTCTCTCTCTCTTGCGCGCGCACACACACACACACACACACACAGTAGGTGTCTTTCAGGCTAATAAGACACTAAGCTCACACTACTTTCATTGCATCTGTAATGCTTTATGAGTCGAGTGCAAATACATACAGTCCACTGCTTACAAAAAGGCTTTGCTCAAGAAATTCATTTGTAAGCAGGCTACCTGAAAATCGTAATACGTGTTCTTATGGAAACTGTGGACTTCAAGTCATTTGCATCTCCAGGCTGTTCAGAATGAGCCACCAGAGCACACTCTTTCCCACGGCCGGCGCTGTAACCAGCGCACTACTGAAGCTAACCGCTAGATTCACAGCAGCGACAATCTGTCTTGCGTTGTGGGGACCTATCTATACCTCTGCCTCAATGGACAGTTCTCGAGGCCCAGAGGAACAGGGACTAGAGCCGCGGAAAGGTGGGAGGGGGAAGAAAGGAGGCAGGTAGATGGTGGGATATTTTGCTCCTGTAGATTCCCAATAGGATATTTCTGATTCCAGGTGGTTTTCCAGTGGCCTTTTTTTATCCCCCCACCTCCTAGACTCCACCTGCCTCCTATTATTCCAAAGTCGTCATGTCCTGCAGCAGCTCACGGGCACCGACTTCCTCTGTCAACTCACTGCCAAGGGTACCATCACAGGTCCACGCCTGAAGCAAGCATGCGACCTTGAGACTTTTGTAGGAAATGGATTGCTGGTCTTCTAGGGGTGCTTCCGCCTTCTGTTCTGACCTTCATTCTTCCCTCCCTAGTCTGCCACCCTTCCGTCTCATCCTGAACTCTAAGGAAAGGACAAAAATCACCGGGAGGGCTCTGCAAAATCAACATGAGCTCAGGTTATCCAGAGCGCCTAGTCACCGCAGGGCTGGTTAGTGGGTGGAATGTGTGACAGGGATACTGGTGTGCATTTGGGACCTGAGCCAGAGAGCTGTGGACTCAAGATGGGGCATGATAACAGTGGGAGAGCAGTGAGTACAGCAAGGACACAGGAGCAGCAGACACAGAGTTACCCCTCTCTGCATACCCTGCCCTGACCCAGGAACAGATGTGAGCAGAGCGGGGCCAGCAGTTGTCCGCAGCAAGGAGTGGGAAGGGAAGAGGAAGGGTGAACTTGCTCAGTGCTTCATAGGGGCCCACAGAACACCTACCAGCTCTGTGGGCTAACACTAGTGCGCATGCCTTTCTTAAGTCCAGGGTCCCTAACTGTCCAATGCAGGTAATGATTACTAGGAATTAATGCACAGGAAAACTTAGCACCACATCAGACTTAGAGAAGGGACTCTGTAATTGGCCACTATAATTATATATATATGCCATTATAATTATTTTAAGTCTGGGAGTCTTGGTATTGCTTCCAGTTCTTCTAACCAGGAAAATACTACAAATTAAAGGTGAATATCTTTAATAATCCATTTATTCACTTTGAATTTATAGAACATTAGAGATTTATATTTTGGAGGAAATTCAGGGGACAGTTATGATGTAATACTGAAAAAGCTAATACAATGTTATTTATTCAAAAAATTCTTCATCTCTCATATGTAGAGCTTAACTGCACATTCAAAAACTTTAAGAGTAGATGAAATCTTTCAATACTGCCTATGTAATTTCAACAATTCAACCTCAATGCTTTCTGGAACAGTAAGATCGAGCACAGCAGGAACAAAATCTAATGTATGTCACCAAATTCAGGCTCACTTTCTACCTGAAACCAGTGAAGAATTAAAAATTAGCATCACTCTTTACTGTCAACCTCATCAAGGTAGAGTTTCCTAGATGTAGGCTATGCTTTCTACATGTAGTTAGCACTTCATCCATTTCAATGAAGTAACACAGGTTTTGTCCAGGAACAGCGCCCAGAGTCTCAGAGGAATAAGATCTGGTTCGCCATTGGCACTGAATCGCCTCCCTGTGGTCAGGGATGGGGCCCCCAAGGCCAGCACGCCCACCTCCGCTGCCCCTCTCTGCCTTCGGCCGACAGCATTGAAACCATTTTGTCACACATCTCTATTTCTTCAAAAGACTGTGAGAAGTTATAAAGAGGGAAAATTAAATTCCACTCTGTCAGTTTTGTTTCGCGTTCACAGATTTGATGGAACAGAGAGGAAGAAAGAAATACTGCCAAATGCGAGGTTTGGGAAATGCCTTCAGTCCATTCACAGAAGCCCCTCCCAACCGTCGCGACAGGTGGACTGCAGAATGCTGTTAACAGGCCTAAGGACACTGGGACACAGGGAGCCATGGCTTTTCCTGGGACGGCCAGAAAGATTTACTACTTTATCTTTAAGCTTAGAAAAGAATATTAAGAAGCTGACACACAAAAAATCAATGAATGAAAGGTTATGGCTGCGCCTCCCACGTGATTATGTGAGGCAAAACCTATACCCATGCAACAAATGGTAACATTGCACAGACTCTACCCACACTGAGTCAAACATAAAAATAAAGCAAAAATTACATTTATTCATATATGCCTACTTCCTCAAACACATAAAACCACTAAAAATCAATGAGCAGTCCTAGCAGATGACACTGTGTTTATTTTTCATTTCTCAACATAGCATTGCACTTGTTTGTATAGGAAGTGTCTTGGGTGCTAGAAACAACAAAAATAAGATTACAGTGAAAAAGAAGAAATGCAAACAGCCACATTGCAGGCACAGATACCTTTTTTTTTTTATCAAATGCCTTTTTGATGTTCGAGTAATTTAATTAGACATCCAAAATTCCTTGACGGTTCAATAAATATAATAGGAAGAGGGATAGACAGATNCAATAACTATAATAGGAAGAGGGATAGACAGATGGACGGGGATAGGTAGCAAACAAGCTTTATAAAAACCTATAGTTATCAGGTGGTATAGTTGTTGAGTTTAATTTAACGTGACAACAAAAGTGTCACAGGACTGCCTAATATGTATTTTAATAAACTTTAGTGAAGTTAACTTACAAAAAGTTTAACTTTTCTGTTACCCATTTGTGCTGCCAACATTCTGTACTCAGGATAAAAGGAAGTAATCTTTCCTAAAGGAGACATTTCAGCAGATTTTTTTTTTAAATCTACTCTATGTCAGCACCACAAGAAAAACAATGACATCACCAACAATTTCAACTCTGAAAATTGGAATCTGTGAAAAAACATGAATCCTTGGAAGCAGACCCAGGTTTATCAAAAGAGAAAAAGCTGGGGATAGAGAAAGAAAATTGTTTATCTTGTGATGGGCATGCCTCCCAAAGCAAGAATCAAAAGGAGTGCTGCCAAGGTACCCAAGATGTGTTAGATACCACTTGTAGCCATCGCAAGCAAGGAGGTGGGGGGAAGAGTTGAGAGGACAATAAACTCCTGGCAGAGAACGCTGAAGTTGGGGAAAAGGAGGAAAGAGAGAGAGAGAAAAAGGAAAGAAAGAAAGAAAGAAAGAAAGAAAGAAAGAAAGAAAGAAAGAAAGAAAGAAAGAGAGGTGGAGAGAGGGAAGAAGGGAAGGAAGGAGGGGAAGCAAGAAAGGGAAGAAGGGAAGGGAAGAAGGAAGTATTCCATTCTCCAGAAAGCAACCTCAGGTTTTCCATAGGTTTTCTCCCCTCAATCACTGAAACAATTTTAGGCACCATATCTTCTTATCAACATGGCGTGGAGAGAGGGAAGAAGGGAAGGAAGGAGGGGAAGCAAGAAAGGGAAGAAGGGAAGGGAAGAAGGAAGTATTCCATTCTCCAGAAAGCAACCTCAGGTTTTCCATAGGTTTTCTCCCCTCAATCACTGAAACAATTTTAGGCACCATATCTTCTTATCAACATGGCAGCCCTGTTCTTCATGAACAAGGTTCTTCCACCACCACCACCACCCCACATATACAGGTGACAAAAATAAAGTCGCCTAAATTTAAAGGAAAAGGAGCAGAAAAAGCAATTAAGCACAGAGTTCTTACCTGTGCCTATCAAATGTTCCATGTCCACTGAAAAGGGGGCAAATGAGTGAAGAATGAGCAACCCTGAGCAGCTCCATCTATCCACTGAGCAGCCACAGTCTCTGGTCACAGCCCAGCTCCACACAAATTGACAGTGATGTGGCCTCAGACCCATCTCCAGTACGCTCATCCTCTCCTTGCTGTGTTTGGTCCATTCTTGAACCAATATACTGAATATTTTAAAAAACTGAATGGCTCTATTTTTATTTCTAGATTATCCTTCCCCAAAGTAGTCTGTGATTCCTTTTTAATACTTTCATTGTGCCTTGCAGATTGTATTCCTTTAGTTTTTATCACCTATAACTGATTAGTTTGATCTCATTTGTTGTGTCTGTTGACTATACCTCATGACAGGGGATTTTCAGATGTGTTCATAATATTCATCTGTGAGCTCATAATAATTCATAATCTGTTTTCCCCATGGAGGTTGCATGAAGGTTCTTGGGTTGTACAGATATCCCTGATGAGGTCCCATAGGTTCACTGATTTGCAGACCAAATTTCATGTTAGTTCCTGAGCTAGGGGCTTCCATATAGCGACAATTTTGCTCACCAAACATGAAAGGACAAGCTGGGGGGGGTCCAATTTCCGAAGTGGATTGAGCTGAGGGTTTTTCCCGTGAGTCTTCCCCACTCAAGTCTAAATCAATTCCCAGTGTGCCATTAGGCATGAGACCTGCAGCCTCCAGTGAAAACTCTAGAACCTAAAGCACACATGTGCTCAAGTTGGTCCCTGTTGCAGATCAATGCTGTGACTCCCTCTTCATTCCTGGCACCTCAAATGCCCCTGTTTCAAGTCAAACCTTGAGTATGCATTTTTAAAATCTTTTAAATATTAAAAATTTGATAGGTTTTTCTAGACCTTCCATTGATTCTGGAGTGGAGGGGGCTACGCACATCAACTGATTCTGCCATCTTGAAGAAAGACAAGTTTCTCACCTGACGGCAAAACTCTCTTATATAATCTTTATATGAAATTTACTGAGCATCAACCTTTTATAAAGATCACTAATTGGTTCTTTATATATTTTGTACCATAAAGCATAAACCAAGCTCTCTTCCCTCCAAGAACTTACAGTCCACACTGAAAGATAAGACAGTTGCACATAGAACAAATAAGTATCAAGTATATAATGCAATCCCCAAGGGTTAGGAAGGTAAGAAAAATTGCTTCTAAACCTGCTGTCAAAATGAGTGCTTCAATTCTTAAAACTCTGAACTTAAACAGTTTTTAAGAAAAATTTTATCTTAGTCATACCAAGATTAAAGTGAAAGAGACCGAGACAGAGTGCTGCAGGTTACTGAGAAGGTTCAGAAATCTTATGAGAAACTGCATGGGTCAGGTGCACACATTCTGCAAAGAAATTAGCAGAAACTGAAAGAAAAAATGGCAAGCCTTGGTGGTTGTATGAACACAGAGAACGAGTTCGACAGAGAAATCAGAGATAAGGAGTTCAGTTTTAGAGATGTTAAGGTTATAAAGAGGGGTTATCCACAGATAGATGTTAAAAACAAAGCTGGAAACATGGAAGTGGAGAAAGGTGTCAGATTTGGAGATGTGTTTCTGCAAGTCATCTTCAGAGAAATGTTGGTGAAGGCTGAGTTGGGAATGGTAGTGCCTGAGAACAGAAGATAATAAAGATGGAGAGAGATTTCAAGTGTTTCTGTCACTTCTAACATAAGTAAAACCAATCAGAGAAATAACCACGCTCTAATATATTTTCCATTTGCGCAATATAAAATTGCACCCTTAAAAAAGTAAAGATGGCCCATTTACAAATGTTAAAGCACAAACGACAGAAATGCTGGGAGCAGGATGTCATTACATGCTCAATGTATAAAGAACACAGGAATTATCCTGAAGCACATCTGTATTTAAATGAAGATAATGTGACTGAAAAGGATTTATTGGAAGTGAGATTAAATCTGCTGACAGAGACTGACAGAGATAGTTGCTTAAGGGAAGAAAGTGATCTAAAATAAAAGCATGATTTTATTTCATTTTTGTATGAAGTTTAATTAAATATTCCCATTTTCAAAGTCAGGCAAATGATGTCAATTACCAAAAGCCTTTGCACTGATTTTAAATGATAATTTTTCAGAACACAGACATGTACATCTTAAGATTTCAAATCCAGGTCCATCTGTAGAAAGCAATCAGATACCAGCAATAATATAATAGATTCCAGATCCATACTGATGATAACATGTGACAAAGACATTTGGACAAGGCACCCATCTGAGCAATTTTAAACGAAATTTGGTTGCAAAGCTCAGCACAACTCTCAAAACACTGTTACTTTCAGAAGCAAACTTTCTAAATATCATTGCCAAAATATCAGAGTAGACAACTATTAGTCTGGTCTGCCTAGTTCATATTTAGTATCTCCCTGATCACAGTGATTAGTTCAGGAATGGGCACAGAACTCAAAGTGGTTCAATGAGACTCAATTCTAGGACTTCCACTTGAACTACTGGTCAACCCTTAGCACTGCAGTCACTGATCCAGTAGCGTTATAGCCTGGAGTACTCATTAGACTTCTTGTCTCCACAAGGGAAGAGCCTTGTGGACGGTGAAGCCAATACACGTAGAGCAGGCATGGCATTATTTGAGCTCCTGGACCCAGCTAGGCCTGAAAGAATATCCTTGGAAATTTCTCTTAATAACTTAATAATCCTCCTGTGTGGTTTGGGTCCACCTGTGCTGAATATTCACTAGATGGAAGAGTCCTAATCCAAATGTTGATCAATGTTTTGAAGAGTCTGTCATCATATTCCTTTAAGAATTGTGTTTTTAGTGTTCTGCCAATAAACATTTTTTCTTACTGTTTCCTACTACAGATTAAGCTCTGATAATTCTGAATTAATCAGCTCCAATTTATAGTCAATGAAGTAGGCATGTGTTATGAGTTAAGAGGTTCCAAGTGTGAATAGAGAAAGTTTTCAGGCACTCAATCTGATTATTTCACTCTTTAATGGTTCCTCATTTTCCTTAAGGTGAAACTTAATCATATTTTAATGACTTCCTTCTCCAGTCCTTTCTCTTGTTATTTGCTCCCTCATGAAAGTAAGCTTTTAGTCATTCTGAATTTCTTTCAACCCTTCAAGTATGCTATGTTCTTTTCTCTGCTGTAGTAGACAGAATAACACCTTCCCCTCAGCTCCAATGACCATGTTCTAATCCCCAGAACTCCTAATCCCCTCATCCCCTGACTGTGGGAATATGTTAAACACGGAAAAAGGGAACTGAGGTTGCCAAAGGAATTAAGGTTGCTAATAAACTGACCTTGACATAGGGAGATTATCCTGGGTTACCGGATGGGCCCAAGGTAATCACAAGAGTCCTTACAAGTGGCAGAGGCAGATGGGAGGTCAGAGTTAGACATGCAAAGATGCCAGGCTGCTAACTTTGAAAATGGAGGAAGGAACCACAAGCCAAAAAAAGCAGGCAGCATTGAGAAGCTAGAAAAAAGCAAAGAAATGGATTCTCTTCTAGACCCTCTGGAAGAAATGCAGCCATACTGACACCTTGATTTTATCCCAGTGAGATTCATTTTGGGACTTCTTTCCTCCAGAACTGTAAGATAATTTTTCTTATTTTAACCTACAAAATGTGGGGTAACTTGTTATAGCAACAATAGGAAACTAATTTATCTGTCTAAAAAATTCTTCCTTCCCGCACCCTCTCACTATAAATCCTTACCAACTTTCCAGTCTCAAATTAGGCATCACTTCCTTTCTGAAGCACTGTATGAATACCCAATATCAATACCCTTCTTCTGTGTTGCCATAACACCTGGTATTCTCAGCACTGGTTTTCCATAATTCTAACTGCCATTATACAATTGGAATTACTTACATACTTGTCTATATCCTTCAATAAATGGAGGATTCCTTGAGTGTTTGTTTACCCTTGAATATGCACTACCTTAGTAGAGTGACTGATATATAACAGCTTTTCAATAATTATTTTTTTTAAAGATTTTATTTATTTATGTGACAGAGAGACAGCCAGCGAGAGAGGGAACACAGCAGGGGAGTGGGAGAGGAAGAAGCAGGCTCCCAGCCGAGGAGCCCGATGTGGGACTCGATCCCGGAACGCCAGGATCACGCCCTGAGCCGAAGGCAGACACTTAACGACTGTGCTACCCAGGCGCCCCTCAATAATTATTTGAGTGAATGATGTAATCAATGAATGAATCAATGAAGAAAGGTAGTATTTCCTCTAGAAGTTGAACATACCAGCTCTCTTACTACAGGCAGAATTCAATTTATCAGGAGATCGGGTTCAAAAGTGATGTCAGTGGTGACCAAGTGCTCAAATAAGTCTACAGGTCTTTTCAAATTGCAACACAAATTTAATACTGCACATCTGTGATAATAGCAATGGACTGTTATATGCCAACATCAGGAAACTAGGCAGAAATAATAAACTGTATTTCTGATGCTGATGCTGAAGAGTATAGAGGTGGTCTCCTACACCAAGTCCCCCCCTCCGTCCCTATCACCTCAGTTGTAATCCTCATTGGCCAGTGATGCCCAACCTTTGTAGTTTTGACAATTCACCCAGGCAACATGAGCTCATCTCCACTGCCTCCATGCCCTTTGAAACCTCTGAAACGTTTTACTGGGTGAATAATGCAATTCCCTAACCCAGTGGCCCCATGGACAGAGAATGCACACTTAATCCTTTTTCCAAGTGATACTAGGAGGAAGCAGCAGGATCCCAAGTGAGAAACAGAAATGGGTGGCTAAGACAGGTTGCCCACAGCAAGGGCCCTCAGCAAACAAGGCCAGCAAATGAGGCTTATAAGCTGCCTAAAGCCAGAAAAGGTAAAAGAAAGCCTCATAGAGATGAGAGTGGGAGAAATAAAAAGTTTTCCTGGCCAAAGGCTGCAAAACTTAAGAGAAGGAAAGAAACAGACTATTTCTAAATACTGATTCTCTATTCCACAGTCCCATAAGAGTAACCATTAACCACATCTGGCTATCTAAATTCAAATTTTAGTTAGTGAAAAAAAGTGTAGTTCTCCAGTTGCACTAGCCATATTTCAAGTGCTCAGTAGCCACATGTGGCCAGTGACAGATATAAAACATTTCCACCATTACAGAAAGTTCTATCAGGCAATGCCATGATAGATGTAGTCGATGATTTGGGGTTCACCTGCTTATAGAATGTAACTGCTAGCAATTTGGCAGGAGGGAATATTAATGCTTTCAACTTTGGATTTAAATAGTTTCTCAACATACTAATAAGGTGCACAACTGATTTTAAGGATTTGGGATAACTGGGATGAACTTACCACCAGGATCAAGTTAGACTCATATTTGTAAGATGCATAAATCCAAATATCCCATACTCCTTAACAGATCTGGGGCAGGGTAGTATCATCTCACATTCACAGATACTTCCATGGAATGTTCCCCAATCACAGATGAGGACAGCCTCAGTGAACACAACTGATTTAACCATTGATTAATAAAGATGCATTGCAATGTTTCCTTTTTAAAATAAAGAACAAGAAAAGGATGCTAGGTATATAGAAAGTCCAAAATAATCTATAGATAAACTTCTAGAATTAATAAGTGAATTGAACAAAGTAGGTGGATACAAGGTCAACAAACATATGGAAGAGGAACATATTTCTATGTGCCAACAATATTTAAAAAGCAAAAATTTTAAATATAACATTTATAACAGCATCAAAAAATACCAAGCACCAAGAACAAATCTAACCAAAGCTATTCAAGCTTTGTTCTCTCCAATGTATATTATAAAACTCACATGAGCAAAAACAGAGAAGATCTAAATAAGTGAAGCTATCACATCATGTTTACTGATTAAAGGAAATGATTTATTTGAGATAATAAATCTCTCCCAAATTCATCTATAGATTTAACCCAACTCCAATCAAAATCTCAACAGGTATTTTTTTAGAACTTGACAAGCGGGTTGTAAAATATGAATGGAAATGCCAATAGTATCTATATTCTTAAAGTACTTGAAAAAAGACAAAGTAGGACTTGGTCTAGCAGATATGAAAACACAGCACACAATTACAATAGTCAAGACTGTAGTTATTGTTGCAGAGATGGACAAGCTGACCAATGGAACAGAATAGACAGTCCAGATACATAACTACATATAGGTGTATAGTTATATCCTTGTATTAATTTATGAAAAGGTAGTAGCACAGCAGAATAGAGAAGGAAGAATGGTCTTTTAAGTAATGGTGCTGAAGAAATTGGGTTTCCATATTGGAAGTCAGCAGGATGGAAAGAAGGGAAAGAGGGAGGAAGGGAGGAAAAAACAGAATTTGATCCTTAATTCAAATCATGCAGAAATATAAAGTCTATGTAGATTAAACAACAAAATAGGAAAACACCTAAAGGTTTTTTTTGTTTTTTTTTTAAGATTTTGTTTATTTATTCGACAGAGATAGAGACAGCCAGCGAGAGAGGGAACACAAGCAGGGGGAGTGGGAGAGGAAGAAGCAGGCTCATAGCCGAGGAGCTGAGGAGCCCAATGTGGGGCTCGATCCCATAACGCTCGGATCACGCCCTGAGCCAAAGGCAGACGCTCAACCGCTGTGCCACCCAGGCACCCCAACCTAAAGGTTTTTAAAGATAATATAGTAGAATATCTTGTAGACCTTGGTATATATATAGAAGGGTTTCTTAAATAAAAATGTCTTTGATCTTAGAAAACAACGTTTGACTAAGGTAAGAATTCTATTCATTAAAAGACACTATGAAGAGAATAAAAAGTCACAGAATAAGAGAAGATGGCTAACACACAACTAACAAAGGACTTATAAAGAATATTTAAGAAACTGGGGTGCTTGGGTGGCACATTGGGTTTGGCATCCAACTCTTGATTTGAGCTCAAGTCACGATCCCAGCATCCTGGGATCGAGCCCCACGTGGGGCTCTGCGCTCAGTGTGGAGTCTGCATGAGATTCTCTCTCCCTCTCCCTCTGCCCCTGCCCCCTACTCTCTCCCTCAAAAAATAAATAAATAACTCTTATAAATAAAAAAAGATTATTTAAGAAACTAATATAAACGAGTGAGTAAAGAGCTTCACAAAAGAGGAACAACAAGAGGCCATAAGTATAAAATTGTAAACTTAATTGGTAATAAGGGAAATACAAATTTCAATTGCAATAAAATTCTATCACATACCTATCATCTTGGTCTTTAAGTTGACAATTTAAATTGAAAATATCCACCATGAGAAAGATGGCACAAGAGTAACTATCATATGTTGTTTCTGGGAATGTGCATTCATACAAACATGCTGGAAAAAGTTGGTCGGTAGTGAAAATAAAGTAGAAGTCACACATCCCGTATGCTTAATTCCAATCTCTATGTGATCATGTTAATTAGGATATAAACACAAGAATATGCCCAGTAGCACTGTTCATGGCAGCCTGAAAACAGAAACAATCCCAAGGTCCAGCAAGAGTGAGACAGATAAACAAAATGAGGTATATTCATACATTAAGCGATGTAAGTGAACTAATGTAGTTACACGTAACAATCTTGAATCTTGAATAATATTGAGAAAAAGAACTGAGACACAAGCTAATCTAGAGCATATGATTCCATTTTGACAAACCTCAAAAGCCAGCGAAACTAAAACTGGGTGTGGTATATGAATAAGTGTTAAAATTATTTTTACAAAAACAATAAAGTTATGAATGTAAAACATAAGACCCTGGGTACATCTGGAGAGAGGAAAGCACTGTGGTGGGGAAGGGGGAGGGGCTTCCTTGATATGGACAATATTCTACTCCTTGACCTGGCTGATGGTGAAGCAGATGTCAACCTCAAAACTCTTTAACTGTACATTCATATTTTACTCACATTTTTGCATGTATGTTATAGTTCACAATAAAAACGCTTTACAAAAACCAAGGCTTCAATGAATCCCATAAATATGGAAGATCTTACATTCAGCCACCCTAAATAATGCACATTTTTCTTCAAATTTCCTTAGAAATGTGAAGTAATTACAAAACACATGAAACAACCCTGATGAGTCATCATGTATCGTGGGAAGCACGTGGTTAAAAACTGTCTGAAGTGTGGGTCTTTAGAAAGGTAAATCAGGGGCGCCTGGGTGGCACAGCGGTTAAACGTCTGCCTTCAGCTCAGGGCGTGATCCTGGCATTCTGGGATCGAGCCCCACATCAGGCTCTTCTGCTATGAGCCTGCTTCTTCCTCTCCCACTCGCCCTGCTTGTGTTCCCTCTCTAGCTGGCTGTCTCTATCTCCGTCAAATAAATAAAAAATCTTAAAAAAAAAAAAAAAAGGTAAACCAGAGGTGCAGAATGTGAATGTATGGAAAGTATGAAATATGTCTAATCTTAAATTTATCATGACTGCCATACACTATATAATGAAAATGATTCATATTAGAATGCAGCAATTTAAACGAGCCTAAGACAGGTATGGTTAGAATTTCCTCTATACTAAGATGTGGCAAAGATCTGAGAACACTTCTAAAGCTTAAAAATAAATAATGGACATAAGCAGTTCTAGACTAAAACAGATTTTTTAATCTTAAATATGTCTCTGAAAAGATGTTGCATTCTCCCTCACAATAATATAAAGGGATCATTTAATAGTTCTATAGGCTAGTCTTTCTTCTAATTCAATCATTTTTCCAGGTTTATGACTATGGTATAAGACACACATTTAGATGTTCCTTTTTTACAACCACAGGAACAGGTAACGTGAGCATTAAAATCACTATACCACATAACTGCAGGATGAAAGAGCTTTGAAATACCTAGTCTAATTCCTTTATTTTATTGCCGGGTTGAGTTGTCTTCCCTTTTCTGGGAATTACATTAGTTGAGCTAATCTATAGAGCTATTTTAAAAACATTTTTAAAAATTCAAACACTGATTTTGCCACAACTGCATTCCACGAAGACAGACTGAAGGGTTCAATACTAATGCACTTGCAATATTTTCATTTTCAAAATTGTACGGGCAATGAATTTTTGTCTAATATAATTAATTAAAAGAATATTAATATACTTTAGTTAGATTTTTAAAATACCACAAAGTCTTATACTAATCATGTTAGTGCTGCTTAAAAAGCAACAGATAAGTTGCTACTTCTCATTTAAGTAAATGTTCACACAAATCAGAAAATAAGGACCTATGGAAAGGCCATAAAGAAAACCCGAGCTATCTACCTTAGCTGTCATTGTCAACACCCTGGTTATATCCTTCTAGATACTATCTTTGGCCTGTAATTTTACAGAACGCAATCAGACCACATAATTTTGTAATATGACTTTTCCTTCAGTTAATATTATATGCAGTTTTAAATGTCCATAAATGTATATCTACAGCATCCTTCAATGGCTCTAGAGTCTTCTAATATAGGAATGCTTCAAACAGAGTACAGCCAACCCAAGGTGGCTAGATATTAAGGGGTTTTTTTAAGTATCACAACCATATACACACAAAAAATAGAGAACAGGTCTGATAACTAATTTAAATTTTGTTTCAAAAGTAATATTAACCATTTGTGTGAAATATCCAGAATAGGCAAATCCTTAGGGACAGAAAGGAAATCAGCGATTTCCAGGGGTTGGAGGTTGGTGGGGGAATGTTGTGGGAGGATGGAAAGTGACATCTTAATTTACAGTGCTTCCATTTGGGGTGATGAGAATGTTCTGGAACTACAGAGTTGTGATGGTTGCACAACAGTGTGAATATATTTTATCACAATAAAAAAATCTTAATACTAGAATTTAAACACAAGCAAGGGATAAAGAAAGGGGGGGTAATCAGAAGGGGGAATGAAGCATGAGACTATGGACTCTGAGAAACAAACTGAGGGCTTCAGAGGGGAGGGGGGGTGGGGAATGGGATAGACTGGTGATGGGTAGTAAGGAGGGCACGTATTGCATGGTGCACTGGGTGTTATACGACTAATGAATCATCGAGCTTTACATCGGAAACCGGGGATGTACTGTATGGTGACTAACATAATATAATAAAAAAACATTCAAAAAATAAATAAATAAATAAACGCAAGCAAGAAATTTCCTTCGAAATACCCACTAAGACAAAATCTTGCCAAATGCTCTCTGTTGCACTCACATTCCTCTAGTTTTATAAATCAAACCCCAAAATGGGCACTTGAAATATCCATTTTTAACACTTTGTTTTCTTAAGCAGAAGGTGTTTTCAGTAAATATACTAGAGACTGGCAAAATCAAGTCATGAACATAAATGCAATATTGAACATCTTGAGTCTGGAGTATCTGTTAGGCTACTAAAATTAGAGGTCTGATTATAAAGGAAAATAGTCTAAACCTTTCTAACTAGAAGCCAGAAGCCTACTGATGATAAAAGAACAATGAAGAATATTTATGAAATATTATATTATTTCATAAATTCTTACTAACACAAAATATCAAAATTATTATGAGCAATTGGTAGAAAAATTAACTTCTATGCATAATGATTGCCTGGGTTTCACGAAGCATATTTTAGCCTACTGAGATGATTAATAAATAGTTTCTGGATTCTAATTCATCACTAACCATTGAAAGCCTGGAAAAGACTTTGAGGTGATTTTTAAAAATATTTAATATTTTTAATCGTGATAAATTATACACACATGAAACTTACCGTCTTACCATTTTTAAGTGTACAGATTGGTTGTACACTTGTTTTTTTTTTAACTACCAACCTTCACGGTATTTTGTTTCCCCCTTTATGCTAAGACAGCACATCACAAACTCACGGATTTCTGTCACTCAGGAGAGTTCTGACCCGAGGGTAACTATAACCAGCAGATAATAGGATGAGTCTAATTCGAGCCTTAAATTGAATGGGCGAGCCGTCCTCTGCTTCAGTGAAAGGACCATAGGACACGTGAAGGCAAGGCAGATGTCAATGTCAAAATCAATCCCCAGAGGCAGTCCTAGGATTCCTCAGCTGAAGGGAGTGGTCAGTGGCAGCAGCAACTGTAGCAACAGCAACAGTAGACCCAGAATTTGGGAATAGCCCCTTGCAAGACTGTGGCTAAAGAACCTACTGGACTGCCCAGAATACTGCAGAAGCCACCAGGCCCTTGCCAGGAAAAAGGCAGGTTTCTGGGGGCTTAGCTCCCAGGGATTCTTCTGCTCCTGAGGTCACACATACTCTCCATTGGCAGTGTTTCCTCAGATGGGGAGACCAGAGGAAGTGAGGATTATGCTCAATTAAGTACTTTCCAAGGCACCACACAATAGCCTAAAAACCTAAGATAGTTCACATGCATCTAAGTAGCTGTTAAGCCACAGTGCACGATCTGCATAATTAATCTTCTCAAGGCTGTCGTCTTCAATTACAGAGGACCACTGCATGTTAAACAAACCTAAAGGCCAAAGATGAGACTGCTCTGTGTGGGGGCACACCCCGGGTCTTAGGGAGAGACCAGGACATGCAACAAAGGAAAGAAGGGCTGAACCACAGAAATCTCAGCAGGCAGCAGCAGGAGCACACAGCATAGAGAGCAAACATCTGAGGGACATCAGGAAAGGAGGGGGAGTCTTTGCAGGAGGGGGAATCATTGCAGGAGGGTGTCTTGAGCAGCAAGGTGTTGGTAACAAGTAAGGCCAGGCACCTGCAAATAGTTCAAGACAGCGAAGAGGGCGAGGAAGGAGGAGACCAACTGCACTGATGTTAAAGCCCACCCTGGACCCAGAAACCTAGTGACTCAGCAGAAAAAGGACAGCGATGAGTGGTGGCAATTCTGTCCTTGACATTTGGTCTCAAAAAGCATTTAACTCTAGCTGGTGATCTCCGGCGGGTGGTCCACTGAAGGGGGCAATTGCAGAGGAAAGGGGGCTGAAGCCATTTTATTTACATACCTCTCATAGATTTGAAATAATAATAAAGAATGATGATGTTGTTCACAGCCATCCTGTTAGGACACTAATAACTGTCTGGCTCCTAAAAGTGATATACGCACTATACAGGTGCACGGGGAGGGGGGGGGGAATCACAAGAACATTCCCCTTGGGGGAGCATTCTCAGGCTCAGTAACAAAGACCCCTTGAGATGGTCACCAGAGGGAAAACTGACCGTAGGTTAGTGATACTGGTATAGGTCTAGATTTGGATACTGTGATTTGACAGGAGCACCCGCTCTCCTAGGAATGGTCTAGTGTATCAGGGACACTCCATTTGGTCCATGACACCACTGTCCCTGCTGAGGCCTCCTGGGGTAAGTGAAGTGAACTCTGACTTCCCTTCTCCCAAATTAGTCAGCTCCCACCTGCCCTTTCTGAGCCATGTGGTCAAAATACACATGGGCATGGAAGTCTTTTGGCTAAATCTAAAAGGTTATGCATGTGTACATTTCTCTTCGCTCTCAACTCAAAGGGACCTATAATCTGATCCACGGCCTCTCTGTGACTTGAATGACGATCACGTGCACCTGCCACCCACAAGCATAAGCCGGCTCATCTCTGCCAAGGTCAGTGAGGTCTGCAGTTCATAATGGTTAATGTGCGTTTATATCGTCATCTTTCTGCTAATCACATCTGTTAAGCCTATCATCTTTGTTACTATTATGCAGTGCCTTAGCTCAAACTTGTAATAATGAATCCAGGTTTCAAAAGTGGTGTATTAAAATAAAAAGTCATGACAAAAATAGTCACAAACTTTACAGTTCCAAATAATAGTATCTTGGTGAAAAAAAAACGCAATATACAATGCAAGTTAGTATGTGCTGGTACAGAAGCACCTGAAAGAGTGATGCTAGCACGCAGTCTGCCAAAGCGGATCAAGTGCAAACAGGGAGGAAGATGACGGACATCTCAAAGACTTGACTGGTCCTGCATGCAAATGCATTTGCCCCAGTTCTCAGGAAGCGGACTGTCATAAAACTTTCCCAAACAGTGGCTCGACAAAAAGTTGGCAACATTTCCAAAGTGGCAACTCCAGGTAATCCAAGAGGGATTTTCCAAAACAAGCAAATAATTCCTTCTAGAAATATAAAGAATGCTGTCATGAAAGGAAGGGAAGACCCTCAATTCCAGAGGCACCATTCAAAACTGGTCTCAAAGGGGAGACAATAAATACAAATCATACTTTGAGACCCTCCTGAAGCCAGCTGCAAGGTTGATGAGCCATATTATGTGCAGACAGAAAGCAGAAGAGTGTCCTGGCAGAAGCCCTGTATCAAATGACACTGCTGGCCACCAATCTAGTAACAAAATACGATGGCAACAGAAGATCAAAGTCATACAATAGAAAATGACAATTGCTCTCCCCAATATCTCCCAGGAGAAAAACCACAGAATGCGGTCTGTGAATCAGCTCTTAGAACCCTTGGGGCTAGAAGGGAGAGCTGCCCTCCATCTTTTGGTGTTTTGACAGGAGGAGGGCATTGGGCTTAATGTATTTGAGGCTTGTTTTGTGAGACATGATGTATACTTGGAAAAGTGCTCTGAGATCGTTCTACTGGAGCTCTAGCCAGGCTTCCATCAGAAGAGCTTAAAACTGCACCTGGCTACTACCCTACACCCTCATTTATTCATGGGCAACAGTTGGCACAGAGCAACCAAGGGTCAAAGAGTCCCATGTCAATGCTATTTTAAAATCCTTGGCACAAGAAAAAATGCAGAGATTCCAATATACAATTTTAACGGTGTTATTTTAAATATTTAACATATGAACACTTTAAACACTAAAAATATTATCATGTGATATAGTCATGCTATTCATTATATAATAAAATAAATAAAAAATATTAATTTCTGGCACATGATAAGCAGTGTGATCCAACAGTGAGACATAGATTTGACCACATGACAAACACATTCTACTTTCAAACTTGTTTGCATGTCTCTGTGCCCTCAAGTTTATCCTTTTTGGAAGATAATGTTGAAAATCTAAGTGTGAGGCTTGGGCTATATGGCCCTCCTGTCCCTCCTGTCCCTCCACCCTCACCCCACCGTCACACACTCAGGTGGACTCACCATCACTAGCCTCCTGATCTTGATTCACTATTGAAAAAAGAGAGAATGACCACATTTTAGCCAAATTTCCAGCACACTACGCATTGGAGAAAGAGAACTGCTTGTTGCAATGAAATGTCTTGGATGGTGACAATGTCAAGAAAGACAGTCTAGAACTTCATGTGGCCAATTCAAGTTGAGTCTTTCAGCAACACATTCGGTATTTTGAATAGCTTGTCACTCTATAACTGACAGATAAAAATAAACCCACATAGGCACCAAGATAATTCAATAGAGAAATGGTGTATTAGTTGGCTAGAGCTGCCGTAAAAAATACCAAAACAGAGGTGCATTTTCTCATAGTTCCAGGGTTTGGAAGTCTAAGATGAAGATGCAGCAGTGCTGCTTTATTCTGAGTCCTCTCTCTCTGGCTTGCAAATGGTCTCTTCTCACTGTGTCTTCACGGCCTTTCCCCTGTGTATTCATACCGCTTGTCTTTTCCTCTTAAGAACACCAGTCATGGGGCGCCTGGGTGGCACAGCAGTTAAGCGTCTGCCTTCGGCTCAGGGCATGATCCCGGCGTTATGGGATCGAGCCCCACATTCAGGCTCCTCTGTTATGAGCCTGCTTCTTCCTCTCCCACTCTCCCTGCTTGTGTTCCCTCTCTCGCTGGCTATCTCTATCTCTGTCAAATAAATAAATAAAATCTTAAAAAAAAAAAAAGAACACCAGTCATGGGGCACCTGGGTGGCTTAGTAAGTTAAGCATTTGCCTTCAGCTTGGGTCATGATCTCCAGGTCCTGGGATCTAGCTCTGTGTCAGGCTCCCTGCTCAGTGGGAAGTCTGTTTCTCCCTCTCCATCTACCCCTCCCCCGAATCATACTCTCCCTCTCTCTTTCTCAAATAAATACAATCTTAAAAAAAAAAAAAAAAAAAACCAGTCACATTGGATTAAAGCCCACCCTAACAGCTCATTTTAACTTAATCACCTCTTTACAGACCTACTGTATGGTGACTAAAATAATATAATAAAAAAATATTATAAAAAATAAAAAAAAGAAATAAAAATAAATAAATAAATAAATAATAAATAAATAAAGACCTAATCTCCAAATACAGTTACATTTGGGGGTTAGGCCTTCAACACATGGATTTGGGATAAGGGGGACACAATTTAATGCATAACATATGGTCTTTTCAACAAATGGGACTGAGACTTTTGCATATATATGTGTAAATAATAATAATAATAAACTGAGACCCTTACCTCACACCATATACAACAATTAACTTCTATAGATACTGAACCTGAGTGTAATTTAGGAGGAAAGTAAATCTAAAACTTTTAGAAGAAAATATAAGAGAAAATCTATCTGATCTTGAGATACAAACCAAAAGCATCCTCCATGAAAGAAGAAAATGAGTAATTGGACTCTGCACTAGACACTGTCCTAAGTCGTATACACAGTCTCTCTCATTTAATTCTTACAACAACGTTATGACATTATGACATGAATTGTAATTTCCACATTTGACAGATGAAAAATAAAATGAGGTCCACTGAGGTCAAGTAATTTGAACAAGGTCATACAGTTGGAAGGTGCTGAAGTCAAAGAGTTTAAGTAAGCTAACAGTGGTTTTCCTACTGGACATATTAGAGAACAGAATTAAAACCCAAGCCCAGTATTTCAGTATAACAAGATCTTTTCTAAAACTGAATACAGCCAAACTGTGGCATGGGAATCTATTATTATCTCAAGGTAAAATATCCAAACTTCCATACTTCAATCGTGGATGTTCCTTTAACATGGCCCTTGCAAAGTGTGCAGGGTAAACTCTCAGTGTCCAGCTATGCAGAGAGCTTGAAAATAATGTTTAAAAAAAATCTTTTTTGGGAAAGAAAACATTTTTTTATTTTTATCAATTTAAAGTATGACCTTTCCCAAATTTATTTTAAAATTTGTAATTGACGTTTTTTAATAAATGTGTTATATGTCAGTCATACAATCAGTGGGCACCAAAAGTTTGAGAAATCCAGTCTCCTATAATAAGAGATATGAGTCCCAGAAAGATAGCACAGATACTGGAAGGATGGTAGACAGGAGAACAACAAAACTACATTGCACCGAACAGAACAAAACAGAATGCAAGAGAACAGAAATGCCTTGCACTCGGCACCCTCTAGTTTTCTCACCTAAAAAGAGTGGTCTTTACATCCATAGACAATAAACCACTTCTGCCAGGTCCAAGGTTAAAACTGAATTTAATATATTGCATCAGACAACCCACTATGGAGAATAATCTATAAAAATTATGATGATGTCATCTGTAAATACCTATTGGTATCAATAGCTTTAAATTATGGGTTGGCATTCTGGTTTATTAGGAAGCTCCTAAAGATGTATTAAAAATCTGCTTACTCTTAGTATTGATTTTTTTGATAAATATATTATCCAGAGAGGTTCTATGCAGTGATTTCCCTGGAAAAGCTGACATTTATTCAATGATACTTACTTTACTGAATTAAGTAGCAATATATGCTCATATATCTTTGCTATATCTGGAAAATTATATTCTCAGAGTTAAGGTTAAAGAATATCTGTTTTATAAAAATATTAGGGTATGGTTTAATAACATAAAGCTTAGGAAAGTCTTGAGGTGTGCAAGACCTACTAGTTATGGCTTCACTGGTTTTTATAAGAAAAAACCACAAAATTGAAGATAATTCTCAAAACTTACTTTGTTCAATTAACTGGATTTTTAAAAGATGGCATTCGTTTTAAAGAAAAAATAATCATTATATTCCATTTCAAGTAATTTTCTCTTATAACACTTTACCAGGACCACGGCCTTTTCTTAAATAAAATCCACTAAGGCCAAGAATGGCAGAGGCTGTAAGCTAGTCACTAAATGTTCTTTTCTTCTTCCTCCTGGGCATCCAACTAAGCTACACCCCCAGCTGCCCTGCAGGTTTCAGGGACCACCTGACTTTGTTCTCTCTACTTCCGAATCCGGGCCTTAGAAATCTCCCACATGGATCCTCCACTTTCTCCTTTGCTACCTAGATATCCACTTGAGGGCAATCTTGGAGAACACATGCTAAAGATGTCAGACTCTTTTGCAATATGCATGTGTGTGGAAGGGCATTCCCAACCAAAAAACATCCAACCTGGATCCACTCTAGACTACTATACAAATGGAAAATAAATGTCAACAGTGTTAAGGTACTGAAATTTGGGGGTTTATTTGTCCCAGTATCTAGTACGTTTTTTTGTATTCTATTAATTCTTAGCAAAAACAAACAAATAAAGAGCCTCATTTTCTTGAGAAAGCTCTTTATTCTTACAATAAGGATCTAGATCACAAGGCCTATTGAATTTGGACGTATCCTTTTCTCAGAACTCATTCAATAAGTCAATAGACATTTGTGGAATAATCATTTCATTTGCTCTTACCAAGACTTACAAAGTAAGTGAAAATGTCCCCCATGAATGTAATTAATTACTTAGCTTGGAAAGCAACCTATTTATAAATTGCATCTTCAAATTACAGAGAAAGCCTAATAATACAAAAATATGATAAATTACTAGCTCCTTAAAGAACAATGCTTTTATTCACAATTGGGTTTATTATTATTATTATTATTACTTGGTTGGTTGGTGAGTTGTTTTATGTGTTTATTTTTTGTGAACTAATTTTCATGTCTAATTCTTAAGGGTGAGCAGCTACTCCTACTTAGGTAATTACCTCAGGATGTTAAGTTTCTTTTTCTATTAATGTACTGGAGGCAAGTTCATCAACTTAGAAAGCACTGGACTTAGAATTTGAAAGCCAGTAATTTACCCATTGATCAGTAGAAATAGCAAGAAAGGCAGGGAAATGCAACAAATGGTAACTCTAAAGGGCTTCACGATAATATTTTTGAAAGGTTTTGCTGTATTTGTCAAAACTGGAGTGTTAGAGATCTCTTCTTCGACCTACCTAAACTGAAGGGTATAAGTTAATCAAGAAAGAAAGGAACTATTAACTTGCAGCAGAAGATCCCCTGAAGCCAAGACGGCTTCAAAATCCCTCTCTCTGGGTGAGTGGGTATGGAAAGAGGCAAATGAGGACAGCCTCTCTCTCTACTCCCTACACTGACCTCAGAAAATCTGGGACCAAAGTTTACCCTGCTGGCTGGAAAAAGATCTGACCTCTGGGATTTTACTGTGGATCAAAACAAGGGCAGACTGTGGCATGAAAGAGGCGCAGACGGTTTATATCTGCTCCCCTGGAGTTCCGGGGGCTCTCTGTTCTTTGCTTTGCTGTGAACATGTCATTAAAGAAAATACTGTTCTTATCCACTGGGGAAGGTCGCTAATGATAAAGACCTTATGAGCCGCAAGAATAAATAAGAACTCTTAACCCGACCAAACGAGAGGAGGAAGAGAAGTGCAGAGGGCGTATTCATTAGCTCATGTGCAAAACCTGACCCCACATCTTAACTAGAGAAGTGTAGCAATGTCTACCTGGGGCAAGATGCAGCCCATTCAATAAAAGAGCAAAGAATTACACGTCTCCATCTGCTGGGGGACTTCAGGAATTACCCAAATTAGAAAGTGTGACTTGGCTTGAGCACTTATTGAAAATCTTACCAAACACAAGTTACGTAAGAAACAAAAAGACTACCCCGTTGCAGGGGTAAGAAAGCGTGACTGGGCAGACTCGTCACAACTAAAACTTCTGTAACTTCAAAGCTGAAATGAAACAACATGCCATTTCTCTTTTTCAGTGTCAGGGAAAACAATGTATGACCCAAATGCAGGCATTTTATAAAGACATTCTCTCAGTGCAGGCAGCCCCTCCCTTCATATAATTCTACTCGAGGAAGAAGGCTGTATCTCCAGCCTGCGGGGGGCAGCTGTGCGTGCCAGCTCCAAGTGGGCAGGTGGCCGCTTCCGGCTCTTGATTACATCTACCAAATCTTAGGAAGCCTTGTTGAAGTCTTCCCAGCCTGCAGAGGCCTCCAAATAACAGGGACTTTCTCCAGTGAGTCCCAGGCTTCAAAAGCCACCGTAAAGTCTAGGCAATTAGTAGATGAAATTAATCCTTAATGAGTCTTTGCCACTTCATAAATTTAATTTTCTTTTCTTCCAGTCAGTGCTTTATTCTATTTTATTTTTGGTCTGTCAAGTAAAGCATCGCCTGCTGGCACTTAGGTCATCTGCGACGGTCTTTATCTTCCAGGATACAAGAACACTGCCTGCCCACAGCAGGTGCTTCTCAAGTATTTACTTATTGAAACAGAAAAGGTCCTAGCGCTAGAAAGAGCTAGAAAGGTCATCTGTTTCTGTCTTCTTCCTCAAGCTTAAGTATTAACTGTCTATAATAGCTGGACGAATCTATAAAGATCACCAGATTCCCCTGACAACTTTTTCCATGGCTGTGTTAACATTCAACTCAGAAAATGCTTATTTATCACGCCTTTTAAATATTAGCAAATGCAGTTAGAACTCCTATCTTTGGAAATGAATGTGTCATCTTACATAATGTGGCTACTGGAATCAGGGAGATATGTAACTGGCAGGTTCACCCACAGGATTTGTTATCAGTTCATATGTATCTTTTACCGAGCATAATTTCCAAGTCTCCCTGAATAATGGTCGGTCACCTTAATATCACTTTGTCACTGCACATTTCATAATAAAAGGAGTTGAAATTATTTTATCATGACAATATAAATGACAGTTCCATAGTTAAAAACCTCAGAAGTAGTGTTACCAATGAATTTATACAACTTCCTTACGTATGAGTTTAAATAACTCACTTTATCCAACCCTCTGCTGTCCAGAAAGTCTCCACCCAAACAATTTCAAATATATGGATGTTAACCCTACTTTCAAATTTTTCTAGAGCATGATATTTCATAAACCCCGACCTTCATAGAGTTTGTAAAATTCAGCTATGTGATTTTGTACAATGTAATTTGGGGTTTTGTTTTATTTTAAATAAAATACTTACTTTATATTTATATATTTTGTATTTTTATTTAATAAATTAAAAATAAATATTTTATATATTCATATATTGATTTAAATACATAATATTTATATTTATACTAATAAATACCTTTTAATAATAGGAATGAAGTATTTATATTGTCTTTAGTCAAAAAGAAAAAGTGAGTTATGACACTCAGAGATACCCTTTTGGCAATATTTCCAGAATCTTCTTCCCTCCTTTCTTTACCCCCCAGAATTGTCTGAGCCTTTAATCGTATATTGACAAGGAAGGCATTTCACTTAAGATAGTCAAGGTCAGCAGTTCTCAGAGTGTCTTCCAGGGACCCTGGAATCCCCAAGACCCTTTCAGGGAATCCACAAGGTCAAAACAGTTTTCATGATAATAATATGACATTATTTGACTATATTATTCCCATTTCATCCTCATTTACTCACAGATGCACATCACTGCTCTGCTGGCTAATGGAACATGTGCTTACACACTGGTTTCAAAATTTCTCAGATTGAATTTCTAATCCAGAAAATATAAACAGACACTACCCAAATGAACAGCTCTTTAAATGTTACAAATAATAATTTTTAAGAGTGTAAAGGGGCCCTAAGACCAAAGAGTTTGAGAACCACTCAACACACAACTGCAAAACCTCATGGCATAACACAAGGAAGTTTCTGTCTCCCTCAAGCGCATGCCCCCTGCAGTGCGCTGAGTAAGAGTGTGTGTGTGTGTGTGTGTGTGTGCGCGCGCGCGCGCGCGCGTGCACGCGCATGTGGGGGGTGGTGAGAGAAGTCATTGCTCCATTTCCTCCCTCAGGCAGCCAGGCTAAAAGCATCCCAATGCCTCCACAATTAGCAAGGCAGGAAAAAGGGAAGAGAACATGGGGAATCTCAAACTGGCTGTAGGAGCTCTGCCTAGAAGGGACACATGTCACTTCTACTCACATTTCACCAGCCAAATCAGGTGTAGCCACATCAAAATCAAAGGGGACAGAAACACACAATCCTCCCATGTTTCTAGAAGGTGAAACCTGAAAGCAGTTATTCAACAACACTACTGACTACAAGGGCTATCTCTGCATGCAGCTCATGTCTTCCCAGCATCTTTTCCTAAAATTATTCACCCTCACGATGATGTATGAACTCATGGGGCCTCAAGAAACACATTTCAGGAAGCACATGGAGAAAAAGTATTTAAATATGACAGACATGAGTTCACATATTTGAGATTCTCTTTCACATATTTGAGATTCTCTTCCACAATAACTGAGAAACATCAACTCTAAACAGAACATACTAGGGTATACTTGCCTGAGCTGGTATATAGTGCTATTGAGTAAAACAGGCTTTCTAAAAGCCTTGGTTTGACTGACGTGTAAAACCAATTATTTATAATAATTTGTGCCACTAACAGATGTCCAACACCTTTACATAAGAGCAAGGCCCAGATCAATTCAAATAAATTACCGTTCCTGTCTGAACTGACTCATCCAGCCCAAGTAACAAATTCACATGTCAATGGTGGGCTGACCCAACGACCCATCTGCTGAAAAATACAAACTGTATCATTTTGTTTCCCAAATAACAAGCATTGATTGCAGTGTTAGAAAGGTCACTTGTCATCAGCTGGGTCATTGACCTGCTGGCAAACTGCAGCCTGTCACTCCACAGTGAGCCAGGACCATCAGGAGAAGCAAAGGCATGTTGTGTTTATCAAGTACAATTGGGGAGGTGACACCGTTTTCACAAGATGTGTGTTTAATAGGATGAGTATCACAGTCAACAGACATGGAGAGAGAAAACAGCATGAAAAGGAATGACTAAGATATTTCATAATTTCCCAGGATGACGACCAGAAACCTCACTGGTGTGGATACGCTTTAAAACGCACTGAATCAAACCCAGTCTATGTCTCCAAGTCTGATGCCAAGGATTTCAATATTTTGTACATGTTCCATGGGAAACAGAGTAAATACAAAATGTCTCTTTCGAGTTCCTTAAAAGGAACCGGGGAAGTTAAAATTAAGACACAACCTCATATCAGACAACCTAAAGCATACAAATAAGAACAGGCCATTTGAAAAACACATTTCCAGTGACGTCCTCTCTAAGAATGCTGCTCCAGTCACGAGCTACCTGACATATCCGATTCCCACACTTACTGCTGTCTCAATTTGTCCACCCACCAGAGAGGCATTATGACTGCCCAGCCGACAATGAATTAAAAAGCCATATTTATTTCTCTTCCAACCATTAAGCTTTTAAATATCACCTTAAGATATAATTTATCACAATCTCCTAGAATAAAGTATCAGCCAACTATGCATTAAAGGCTACTTATTTAAAATAATGATCTGCACAATAATTTCATGGGGTTTGCCAAGAAATGCTGGATGATTTTTTTTCTCTGTATTCAGCCCCATTTTATGGACAGGATACAAATGAATACAGGCATGTATCCAAAAATAAAATTTAATAATTCCTCATGCATCTCCTTACAAAGTTTCAGTTAGCCACCAAAATATCTACCAATAGGATAACGATCTTTATACTTGTACACTCACTGAGGCATAAGACCACAGTGTAAAGCATGTGTGCTATTTTAGAGAGTCCTAAAATTACATCCCTGAAGTTAGTCACTCTCCATCAGTGCATCGGCTCCACTAAACCTCTCCAGTAAAGACCAAGGAATCGTCCTGATATGCTCGGAAAGGGAAGACATGGGTCAACTTCGGTTTTCAAAATATAACTATAAATATTTTCGATGAGATGTGACAGGATAGCATTTGGCCTAAAACGCATCCATGTACAATCACTGCTTTGGTATGGTCCCAAGTTGGTGTACTTCACTCTGGTGGCCTTTGTTTCCCCACACATACCGCACGCTATGCTTAGTTTCAAAACTACACACCAGTTGAAAAAGCAGTACAGTAAATACTTATATACGCTTCACCCAGACTTAACAATTGTTAACATCTTACCACATTTGCATTCTCTCTCAACACACACATGTGCGCATGCATACATTTTTTTTTCTACAGACACCCAGACACCCCTAAACACGTTACCATTGATCTCCCAAGAACAAGGACATTCTCTTACATATTCATATGCTTTGTGATATCTATTTACTAACCAAATTTCCTCATGACATCTTTTCCTGACACCCTCTAATGAGAAATTTTGAATTTTCCTCTATGCACATGCAGTGAAATATTGTCTTTTTTCCTCCTTTGCCAGAAATCAACAAATGCCCTCCTTGCTTTGCATGTTCACCAGCTCAGTATAGCCTTTAAAAGTCTTTCTTCCTCCAGGCTATGATATCCATAGCTCCCTGAGGCTCTGCAACTTCCCCAGCTGCACTGTGAGAGCATTTGCTCCCCAACCTCCACTCGCCACCTCAGGACAGATGTTCCTTCAGCCAGACATGCCCACCTGCTCTGGCCTCACACCTCATGCTTGCATGGCCCCTCTTGGGAGCACCTCCTTCTGGATGCCATCTGTTCCCCCTCACCCGCCAGTATCTCTCTGGGCAGCAGCCTGGCCCCACCAGAGCACTGGCCACCCCACTTCTACATCTCCTAGAAGATGGGGCGCAGTTCGTGGCCCATCTCCTCATGCCCAGAACATACATCCCCAGTGTCTCACACATAGCTGAACTCTCAAAGAGGCCTTCCATTTCTTCCTGGTCTTCAGGTAAAAAGAATAATCCAGACTTAACCATTTCTTATTTAAATTTATTCATCTCTTGGATTCCTGGGGCCATGGAAAGTCTCAGAGGCACGCAAGGGGGAGCCTGCATCTGTGACTTTAACCTACCAGCAGCCCTGTAAGCTAGTGTATCAGTAGCCCACCCAAAACCCATTTGACCCAAAGATCCTGCCCTCCATAAGGTAAAGCTGCTGCATGGCAGCTCCAGACCCAACTGGCTTGTCTCCCTCAGGCCTCAGGCTCTCAGGTCTCTACAGAAATTGTTTTCCCATCCGCCCATCCCTACCAGGCTGCTGGCAGACGGGAAATCGGCATTCCAAAGACCCGCACTGAGTTTCACATCAAAGTCCACTGGCCCTGTCTTTTGACTCTTGTACCAAAGCGAGCTCCTCTTTCCGAACACTTTGGCCATGCCCAACTCCAGGGGGCCTAGCACACAGAACAAAGGGTATGTGAGAGCTGACCAGCTCCTCAGTGTGATTTTCTCAGGCTGGCTAACATAATGGACCCATCGCCCGCTCTGAACCCTTCTTGCATCCCTTTCTCTGCTCAGATTCGGAGAGATTTACCACCTCTCTCATAATTGGCCTATTTATTTCATTACTCGGCTTCACATAACTCTTATGATGTCATACAATTTTACAGGAAATCAAGCAAAGAATGAACATATTTTAAAAACACATATTTATATATATAGGCTCACCTGTATCCTTTTTAGAAACATTTTAAAAAAATAGCTAGCCCCTGTTCTTACTTTCTGTTACTGTTTCCAATCAGCCAGACAAGATTTTAGAAAAAATTTAAAGGAGAACATTTGTTGAACACTGAATATAAATGACTGAAATAAGCGATCACACATATTACAATGGCCCCGGACCCTCCGGAAACAATTAACTATTAAAAATCAAGACACTTTTCGAAAAACACAAAACAAAAACAACAACACAAAACCAAGACTGCCCTGATCTTGAAAGTCTTTGCGTATGAAAACTGAATCACTGAAAACATTATGTCAAGTGACATAAGCCAGACACAAAAAGACAAATACCGTCTGACTCCACTTCTATGAGGGACCCAGAGTAGTCAACTTCACAGAGACAGGAAGTAGAATGGGGGTTACCAGAGCCTGGGTGGAGGAAGGAACGGGGACGTAGTGTCTCATGGGTGAAGAGTTTGGGGAAGATAAAAAGAAGTTCTGGAGACGGATGGTGGAGATAGTTGCACAGCAATGTGAATGTACTTAGTACCCCTGAACCCTTAAAAATGGTTTATATGGTCAATTTTATGTTGTTTATACCCACATTAAAGCTATCCAGAGCCCCATCCTGTTTGATTAAGAACGCCCCACAGATCACTGATCTGAAATGGGTTTTTTAAATTACATTCTAAAGTTATTTTTCTAAATTTTATAATTTATAATAGAGAATTTATAATTTATAATAGAGAATACATCTCCAGTCCAATTTCTTTCACTGTGTCTCATTCACTGTTGAACTGGAAACCCATCTGAAGCCTCACGAAGGCGTTCTGAGTGAGATGTGGAGGAGTTCCCATCAGTGTCTATCTTACATCTGGATGGCAGGCAGGCATTTCTCAATGGGACACTTGAATGAGATTTCCAAGGACAACAAAACTGTTTTTATTTCCTGAGTCTGATGACTTGAAACATTCAGAATCAAGCGAAAAGATGGCAATTTCATGACCATCCCCTAAAAAAATTAAGTGTTTTGATTATGAAGTTATACTTGATCATAAAGGAAATGTGTAACATAGAAATGATAAGGCAATTACCCCCAATCCTCCAATCCTGAAATAAACATTGTTAGTATTTTAATGGACTTCTTTCAGCTTGCTTTTTTAATCAATTCAAAAATTATATAAAGGTCTATATCTTCTGCTTCTTATTCAATATCATTTAGAAGAGAAAATAAGAACGTGGCATGAACTTTACTCAGAGTCCAAATTAAGCTAAGAGATAAATTCATACCAAATTGCTCCTGAAAAATTACTTAATAATAATAAAAGAAGGACATTTCCTGCATATTGTGCTGGGCCAGGTATGAGGTCAAACTCCCAAAGTCGATTATCTTGTTTCACCTTGTCAACAACCCTATGAAGCAGGTTCTAAACACATCTCCACAGCCTTCAGGATCCTGTAAGACTGACCGCCCCGCTCCATCCAGCAGAACTCACCTCTGACCCCAAGCTTGGCTCTGCTCTTGCCTCTGCCCAGATGACTCAAACTCCATGTTCTCCTTGACCTCAATGGGATCTCTGTCTCTTCTCCCAGAGCACTTCTGCAGAGAGGCTGATCCTGTCTCCTGCTCCCATCGCTTGCTAGGCCCTTATCCTGATGTAGCTTTTCGCCACAGCCCTTAGCACCATCCCACCATCCCAGTGTATGTCTCTGCCTATTAGCTCCTGCCTGCCTCCCCCGCAGAATGCAATCAGCAAGGGGGCAGAGCTTACTGGTGCAGCTCCAGCATGGACAGCCAGGCCCATGGCCGTCACCCCACAAACATATATGACTAACTCAGAGTTCACAGATAAGGAGGCTAGGAAACTTAGAGCTTAAGAAGCTATTCAAAGTTAATAACAACAAAGTGACAGAGCCAGTATCTGACCTGGGGGGGACCTGCAGCCCCCACAATGGAGAAGCCTTCATGTTCATTTTCAGAAGATCCAGAAAGTTGCCCCGTGGAATGAAGACTACCCCTCACTAGGTGCACGTGCTCATGTGGGAAGACCACTCCTGGGTACTCAGAGCAGCGAAACTGGGAGCTGGCTCTCCGACCTGTAAGCCTGGAGCAGGTTTAACTTCTCTGAACTTCGGTCTCCTAAGATATAAAATAGAGATAATGCCTCCCAGTCTTCCAGGGTCCTTGTGAGGATCAAAGACACACAGCAAAGAAGCAAACTCTGTTAACTGCTAAGAGTCATTTACATGTGCGAGGTTCCTTTGTTGAGAAAGGAGAATGATTCGAGGGTACCGGGCTGCCACTTGCCTGCAATATAGATTGGTTTTTTTTGCTCTTGTTTTTATTTTATTTTTGAAGGGACAAAGCATCCAAGAAGCTAGACTTCATGCTATAGTGTGGTGAGTCTGATGAACCAAATTTTGTATTACCTTTTAAGTATTCAATTCCAGAAAGTCATTAATAAATCAGGGAATATGTGGTCTTAAAGGACAGAATCTTTCGGCAATCCAAGAACCATCTTACCAGACTAAGGGTGAAAGATGCCCGGGGGAGGGGTCCTTACTTGGCTCATCAGTGATGAATCCGATGTGATGAATAACAATGCCTAGCACATCGCAGGTGTTAGGTAAATATTTGTTGAATGTTGACAGATTCAAAGAATGAATGAGATAATTAGACAACTGTCTGAATATTCCGTGCCAAAAATACTACTCACTGGATACACACTGAAATTTAAGGAGGAAAAATGCCTTTTCAACCCCATAGTCTTCTTCTCAATGCTCACCAAACCTTGCATAATAAGCCCTGAAGTGTGAATAAACAGGGAAGTCTTCCCTAGCAAGAGGAAAATATGCCTGATGAACCGACCCAAAGAGGAAACTCCAATCCCTTTGTCTGTCAATCCATCATGTTTCCCAAATGTGAAACTGACCCTACATAATCATTTCTATTTTCTGGGTCATCACACTCAGAGTGCATAGTGCCTCTCCATCCAGCACTTCTCTCTCTGCCTTTCATAGGGGCACCTGCAGAAATGATTCAATCCTTAGTCATAGCATCTCCGCGAAGATCAGAAACACCACCTTTCCCAGTTTGCAACATGAGCTTTCCCTAGTTACATGCTAAATTCCTGTTCAGTTTTCCTAGCACTGGGAACCAAATTCACTTAACTATAGCTCTCCTGGAGATGATTTCTTAGACCATGTCAGGTATAAACAAATGTCAATATTATGAGTTATCAAATGGCTATGGTTGTAAGCTATCTTTACATTTTTAATATTATGGACAGGTTTATTGTTTTATTTATTTATGTATTTATGTATATATTTTTTTATTTATTGTTTTAATTTTTGTATAAGACAAATTTGCATTTTCTTATACATCAGACAGGGAACTTGTTAAATATCCATTTTATAGAACTCGAGCATGAAGGTACAAACAATATCCTTTAATGAAATATAAAAACATATAAAAGTATAAAAACAGTTGTCAGACTGTGCAGGTGTTTTTACATGACAAAACACTTCTCAATCAATACTTCTTAATCTACTCTGAAAATTACACAATGTACTGGTACAGAAAGTGATAGAATACAACAGTGCTAACAAAATGTACTAGGTTATTATTTGGTTACTTAATCAAGGATTCTTGCGCTCAAAGTGGTAATCCTCATGATAAAGTTTAAGAAAATTCCCTATTGTTAATGGAGATCAACTGATAGGAATAAACCACTTACCAATAAAGAGAAACCATGTGTGGCATAGTTTTACCATCAAACAAACTGGTTAAGAGCCAGCTGCAAAAGTAAATCTCCAACATAAACATCAGCTTCAAATACAAAAATTTAAATGGCATTTGGTCTTTATTGGCCTTAAATAGGTATTTCCAGAGCCAGTGTCACAGCCTTAGAGTAGTTATCAAGTCAGCTTATATAAAGCTCCAGACTGTATTTAAATTTTTTAGATGTGGCTAAAAATAACCTCACACATGAAGATACAGAGAAACAAACCATACACACACGAAAGCATCGATCTCAAAAAAAGACCCAGGAAAAGTAAAATTTTAATTAGAGCAAATTTAGAGTAAAAATTTCAGTCTTTCACCGTCATAATTTTAAAAATCATATTACTGGATTATCTGCTTATTAGAATCACAAGAGTCCCACAAGGATGACGGTATTAAGCAATAAAGAAAATTACAATGCTTTTCAATAGAAAGCAAATTTATGAGAAAGATAGAGAAAATCCCTAATCATCATGTTCTTTCTTACTGATTTTAACGGCCTAATGTTTGGAAAATGTATCATCTGAAAGTAAAAGAAAATATGACATAGTACTTGGGTATTAATAGTTATAATATGAATACAGAAGCAATAACAATGTAAACTGAGTCCAAAGCAACAATCATAGGCTGACGCCAAAATGGTCTAAAACAGGGGTCAGCAACACTTTTCCATAAAGGACCAGACAGACAGTAAATATCTAGGCTTAGTGAACCCTACAGTGTCTGTTGTGGTGTCTGTCCTCTGCTCTGCCACTGTCGCTTGAAACCAATCACAGACGATATTTAATAAATACACAAGGCTCCATGCCAGGAAAACTTTGTTTATGGACGCTGAAATTTGAGTTTCATGTGTCACAAAATATTATTATTATTTAGATTTTTTTTCAACCATTTAAAAACATAAAAACCATTCTTAGCTTTCGAGCCATCCAAAAACTCGCAGCAGGCTGGATTTGGCCTGTAGGACATAGTATGCCAGCCCCTGGTCTAAGGCATCACAGAACCATCCTACACACGAGAGAAGACACACAAATATACATGTGGGAACAAATCCAACCATACTGTAAATAAAGGTTTAAAGAAATGAGCCCTCAGGAAGCGTTGCTGGTATCTGATTTTGCCACCCATTTACCCCGACCATTTCATAAAACTGGTTTCTGTTTTAGTCCAAGAGGGTCAGCTTTGGAATTTGTTTTTGAAATAAATAAATCATGTTATACATATTAATGCAAAAGGAGGAGGAGGAGGAAGAAGAGAAAACCCTTGTAACTAAATAGTACTTAGAGCAACTCATGGTTAAATTATCTATACACATTAGAAACTCTGTTTTAAAATCCATACGGTAGGATACTATAGGCAAAGTTTTTAAAATGATATTTCCTTATTTCTAACAATGAAATTTTATTGAGAATTTAACTTCTCACTGCAGGTGGACAGGTCAGCTGAGCACCAGTCCATATCCTTAATAACATAGGAGCTGTTGCTCTTAAACACTGCCGGTCTATGCGACACTTAATAATACAGGACTTAGACTGTTCACTAATGGTGTTTTTGTAACTCTCTTCCCTACATAAGTTCCTAGAGAGAAAGATTCATTTCTTATGAACTTTCACCCCCACAGTAATCAGCATCATGATTAGCATATAGTAGTGCTCAAAGGAATTTTTTTAATGGCTAAAGTTTGTTTAATGAATAGGAGGAAAAAAATACTATTATTGGCAATTCTATGTTATGGCAGAAATTTAGTCTAATGGAACAACTACCAATTTTCAGAAATCTCATCTGGACCCATTCCCGCCAACATCATCAGAGGAAAGAGGAACCAGACTGCTAGTCTTGCCCTAGCTCCCTCCAGACCTGCTTTCACCCAACCACCTACATATCCCCACAGTGACTTGCACCCTATCTGAGGGCCAGGGTTGAGGGCACACCTTTTGTAACTATCAAAAATCAGATGGAACTGAGAAACGTGTTGGAAGATACAACATTCAGAGACCTTAAGTTACAAAGGCCTGATATTAATTGTCAAGTATTCCATTAGTCAACAGAAGTAGAATAAATTCAAACAAAGTGTTTAAATGCCCCCACTTTATTCTTCCAAAGGCAGAAAAGCCTTTAAAAGCCAGATGCTTGCAAAGTTGCTTCCCCTTTGTTCTTTCATTTACCCAAACGACTGTTTCAGGATGCAACTCGTCTTTGATCTTTATTACCATTTTTGTAATGGCCTCTGCTAGGAACCCATCCTTTCTATTATTTAGAACTTGGACAATTTGGTCTGAGATGCTATTATGGGAAATAAGAAAGAAGGAAAGGACAAGATGATGACAAGAAATTATACCTCCCCCTCCTTAACAGAGGAAGGTTGGTCATCATGTGCCAAAAACAGAACCCGTGAAGGCTGAAAAAGATATTGCAATATTGGGGCTCCTTTGTAAAAGTCAATTTTTCCAAGACAGTCTTCAAACTAAAGGACCACAATAATTAAATCTACTAGCTAATATGAAAAATTACAACTTTCTTCCATTCTTTTTTCTTTTTATCTTTTTTTAAACTAAATTAGAAGATAATAAGAAAAGCCTGAGTGCACTCTTGTGGCAGACTCTCCCAGGACTAAATCTGAGCACCCTGGTCCCCACTACCTCGACCACAGCCATCCCCAGCCTTTCTGGACACAGGCTGGATCCTCAAGAGAGAACAGTCGACACCCAAAAGGCATTTTGGGGTGAGTAGCCTATCTGGAGAAGGACAGCTCTGGGTCAGGAACACTGCCATACCCACCTTCTCTTTCCCCACTCCCTGCCAAGCATGAAAGCAAGAGCTGGAATTTGTAAAAAAAAAAAAAAAAAAAAACTCAAGTACCACTTACTCAAGCATAAGTCATATTCAAAAGCACACACACATACAAGAAAAAAGAGACAGAAAAGAGACAGACAGAATGTCAGCTGGGGGGAAATAACTAAAAGCTGGAAACGTGTGAAGTCCAGCAAAGCTGCAGTGCTAAGGAGCTCAGTTTTCCCTTCTTCAAAGTTATAAGGAGATAAACGTGGGAAGGAGAGGGAAAGAACATGGCGGGCATCATAACTGTCAAAGCTTAATGAAGAACGACGTTAAACTCTACTTCCTACTTAAAAGCTACCTTTACAAGATGACTTACTAAATGCAATTATTGCTACATTGGCATGCATTAACGAAGAATTTTACAGTTACAAGAAAGTACAAAAAATGTGTTTTATCTAAAATCCAAATCAGAATAATGTTTTGCAGTTTGAACCCTGACTAGGGCACACTGTCACCCCTTTGTAACATGAATCAACAAATCTAAACTCCTAGAGTGCTGTCCAACACCACCACCTGCAAAGGGTGTCGATTAAAATGACCAAGTTCCAATGTGATTAATGGTCCCTTGTCACCACCTTCCCCCTCTTCCTTCAAAATAAGAAGTAGAATTCTTGCTGGTGTTCACTGGAGCAAATGTCTTTCACTCATCAGGAAATTTACAAAACACTTCTACAGAAAAAGAAGGATCCACATGTGTGCCTCACCATTTCATCTTTGGTGCCAAGTGAGACCCTGAGGCTGACAAGGTTTAAGTTATTCTCCAAGGTCTCCCATTTGTGACAGAGACTTTGTTATTTGGATTTCCCAGCTAGAATTCCACCCACTAGACACATTTGCCAGAAGAGACATCCATCTATTTCCCATATCTGCTGCTTGGGAAAGGATCAACTGGGGAATGCCCATTAATCTAGCTCAGGTGTACCCAAAGATAAAGGAAGTAAAATTTAATTAGACTTTAAAGGAAGAGATACAAAGGTGAACTCTTTGTACGTTGTAACTGGTCCTCTTAATTGTACTATTCTCACTAGTTAATCACCTTGGGCTGCCACACTCAAAGGCCAACACCCTCACTCATTCAGCCAATGCCCAATGAATATTTACTGTGATTCAGACTCTTGTGAAGCTTTGATTTTAAAAAGAAAATTTAAAACTACATGCAAACCTGACGGCATCCATGGATCGGAAGTTGGTTTGGTCAAGGTGTTCACCTGCTCCCAGTTGAAGTCATCATCTTCAGCTTGACTATATCCACAGGTGCTGTATGGCTCATCAAAAAGGCAACCACCTAAAATGTAAAGAATGAAAAGTAATGTAAGCAATGACTAGACCTCTGGAACAAGCTATGATGATTGCAGGTAACTGTAAACCTTGATACCACACTAAATTTGATTTGACCTTTGTGTCCAAGTACTATGGATCTTGACCCTACTGTAGCCTAAATGCTAAGTGCTAACCAAGCTGAGTCTTAACCATGCCTTGCCATAGTGCTACACTATACCGTTCCTCCAAAGAATCCAATGTGGATATAATCCAAATGAAAGTAGACCTAAGCAAATTTATAATTCTTATTTTCCAGATTTGCAGGAATTTGGAATAATTGATCTTGTGTACAAAACTTTACTAGGATTGCCTTAGGTATTCCACATGTTTTTAATAGAAAAAAATAATAATGTGTCCAAAAAATTAAAAGAGAAATGCTTTCGCCATAACATTGGCACAATGTCAGGGGGAAGAATGCAGTAGAGACCATGAACATAGCCTGCAAAATGTTTTTCTAAGAATTATTCTAAATCTAAGATAAAAACAGGTTTCACTTTAATACTTTGGAGATTTGAGGTCTTAATAGTACAAGAGATTATAAATTTGCTTATAATCCACACAATTTTTAAGGACAAGAAAAAATTCAAAACTAAACATGTGGTAAACATCTGCTTAATTCTGATGCTAGAAATGAAACTACTTAAAGAAACAAAGAATAACAGAAGATGCAGTTTTACAAAGCAGTTCAGCTGTTTCAGCATCCTGGAGCACACTGACGATTTTAAGTCCCATCCACATCCTCTTAAATGTCTCCTGTTACTTTGAATTATTATAGTATCGAATCTTTTCACCAGTGTTTCACATTGGGAAAGGGGTTGATTATATTGATGACGTTAATTATTACAAAAATTCTGACATCCACTATATAATGCTATTACTTATATTAATTAAAACTGTTAATTATAATTACTTTCCAATGATGAGAATGAAGGGTTCTGGTCAAGAAAATATAAAAATAAGAATATTATTGCACCATGTCTACAGTGTATGCCCAGGCAGCAAGAAGAAAAATAAAAAAGCAATTGCACAAACTCAGAGGTAAAGACAGATGTTAGAGGTCACCTAGGCCAACTTCCATCCAAATGCTTACATAAACTCTAAAACCTTCTAGACAGCTAGACAGCTTTGAACAGGTGAGGCATTCAAAAAATTTAGAAATGCATCCCTACCTGGTAGACAATTCCCCCTTTAAAAAGGCCCAAACTCTGCTTTTTCAAAAGTATACTCATTTATCTTAGCTCTACCCGAAGAAAAAGTACAGAACATCTCAGCTCTCACACAGGAAAGCTTCTAAGTCTTCACTTCTCCGGGAAAAACATGTCTTGCTTCCCCCAATTCCTCCTACTAGAAGGTTTTCAGACTTTCACTGCCCTGGTGGGTGTTCTCTTTGTTACCAGCACTCTTCCAAAACAATGGCTGGAGCCAGAATTCAACAGACGACTTCTCCGGACCTCACATTCTTTCCTGGGAGACTGGTGGTCCATTCTGAGCCTCCGTGAGCCTGACGTCCCATACGTCTTTTACAGACCACTGCCATTGAACCATTTTCCCTCTCTTGTAATAAGGGAAGTGATTTTCTGAATTTGAACTCAGGGCTGCACATGGATCCTTACTAAAGCCCCTCTCAATTGTTTTCCACCCATTACACTCCAGCCTGCTGAGAGCTTTCGGAATCCTGATTTTATCATTCAGCTGTTTGTCATCCTACCTAGACTTGGGTTATCTGCCAATTTGATAAGCATACATTCTTTTTTTTAATAATAATATTTTTTATTATATTATGTTAGTCACCATACAGTACATCCCTATGTCTGCCTCCAAATCGCTGATAAAAAAATGTTAAACAGGCAGAGTCAAGGGACCTCAGACCATTTTAGAAGGTCTCTCCCAGCTTTCTAGCTCTGTCTTAGTTGTTAGCTCCAGGCATGATGGTGAAATTAGTGACCCTGGACACTGTCTTCTGCGACACTTGAACAGAACTGGTCAATTAAACATTCCACTGAGAACAGAAACTCATTACAAAAATACAGCACTAACTCAATATTTCACCTTGACAACAACGGGTAATTTATACTTCCCCTCCTACTCAGCTTTAACAAGTTCAGAAACAAAGTGGATTTGTTTAAAAGCACATAATACTAACAACTTTCCAATCTGGGGTGAGAAATGTTAGAAGACTATGCAAACATCTATGAGAACTATTTCCCTTGGTTGCAAACCCTAATTCTGACGTAGAAAACAGCTTCGGTACTGGGGGAGAGGCTCAAACAGCAGTAGCACTAATAATATTCAGACAGAAAGAAACCACCATGAATTTTGACAGTAAAGGAGCCCCCCGATGGAAACATAGATAGCACTTGGATGAAAGTCCTGAAGTGCAATATTAAACAGTGAAAAATAGCTATAGGCGACCACAGAACAACTCAATGCTGGTTAAAGATCTGGTTTACAAAACAACCATTGGCACTGAAGATATAACCAAACATAAAGGCAAAAGCATGCATGGCTGACAGCAAACCCCAAAGGCTAATACAATGCTAGTGCAAGGATATAACTTCCCATTACATAAAGCTGTTTTTATCAGTTGAAAGGAAACATAAAACGTATGATATGGTTCTTTCTGGACCCATGTATGATTATCAAACCACTGGAAAATGGATAGACTATGAATTTCCTATTGCCCAAAGATATATCCCCCTGCACACCAATTTTCAGAGCCACCACTGGCCTTCATCCAATAGATGTGAGACCCTAAAAAGAGCAAAGGTGGTTTATGGCGCTAAAATGAGATGAAATTAACATGTTTACATCTGAATTAAAGTAACCAATTAAAGCGAGAATGATTAAACTTTGGGTTTTTTTTTTTAAGATTTTTATTTATTTATGTGACAGAGAGATAGCCAGCGAGAGAGGGAACACAGCAGGGGAGTGGGAGAGGAAGAAGCAGGCTCCCAGTCGAGGAGCCCGATGTGGGACTCCATCCCGGAACACCAGGATCATGCCCTGAGCTGAGGGCAGACGCTTAAAGACTGCGCCACCCAGGCACCCCTAAACTTTGGTTTTCAAGGCAGCTTCGTGCAGTAGTGAAGTGAACAGGGTCCAACATTTGGCACATCCCCATTCTTCCACTGCTAGCTTTGTGACTATAGACAAATCACTTTGGCTCTCTGAGTCCTGGTTTCTCCAGCTATAAAACGGAGACAAAACATACCTCACACAGTATTTCTAATGATGTAGTTAGGCAGCAAATGTAAAGTTAGTGTATGATGGTGTCAGCCATGTTCAACCAGTATCAGTTATTATTTGTTCTTAAATCTTTCTTACAAGAATTACCCTCATGGGTTCATTTCATTGCAAATAGTTGGAATATGTAATTGGAAAATTTAAAAGAGTGAATCACAAGAAAGGTGGAGAGCCACGAGCACTGATGCAGGCATACTTCTGTGGGCTCCTCTATGGAGCCATGTAGGAGCAAAGACCAGAGGGCTGTGAGGTTTCTTAAGTAAATGCTTTGGGGCCAATGAAGAATGTGACAAGAAAGCCAAGTCCCCTAAAATGCAGTAAAATGAAGCACTTCCAAAAATAAACCTCCTTGATTTTCAGAATAACACAACCTTTGAATAGCAACATACGGGGGGGATGTTGTCAGCAATAAACTGGCCAAGGTCTCTCCCAAGTTGTCTTACTTGGACTGCTGCTCAACAGCTCACGGCTGGACTATATTCCTCCATCAAATCAAATTAAATGATTTCTCTTCTGTGGAGGGGCATCAGTACTAAACCAAAAGTCATGCACAAGATCGAGGGAAGGTGATGCAAGCCAGGTGGGATGGTCGGTCTTCATCATTCACATTCTTTCTCTCCCTCCTGCTCCCCTTCTAGCTTCCCCTCCCTCTCCCCCCTCAATGCCCCCTCCCTCCCCCTCCCTCCCACACACACGTACACACACACTAACACACGTGTGCATGTGCCTTCATCATATGTTGGGAAAGACTTTTGCTTAGCAAATCTGAATATACCACACGACATGTGCCAGATGAAGAGAGAGGTATTGTGCAAAAGGAAGTGTGTCCATGGATGTCAAATACTCAGGGGTAACTGACAACAGTGATGATTTCTGTACAAGACTGATGACTGCATGGCTTGTTCTGGGACATGCAGTGTAACACCATGACATGAACACGAAATTAACAAAACCAAAGGAAAGTAAAATTCTAAAGCAAGGGAAGTAAATCAAAGGAAAAAGGGAATAGAAGGTTATACCAGGAATAGGCCTAGGCCTCCACCATCACTGCCAAGTAATAAAAAAATGTCACTAGCCTCCTTTACTGGAAGTTAGCCACAAAGTTCACTTTGAGCTCTGGGGTAGCCGGCGCAAAGGGAAAGATACCCCTGATTACCTACTTTGCAGAATCTATGGGACAATGATGTCAGTACCAAAACTAATAATGGGGCTAAATGTGATAAGGGCTCAGTTATTGAGGACTCCTGAATACCAAATACCAACCCTATAAGGTAGATACCGTGATCCTCATTTCACAGATACAGAAACTAAGGCACAGAAGGTCGGTTATACAGCTCTCACAGGTCTCAAAGCTGGAAGGGAGTGAAGCACAACTTTGAACCCAGGCATCTCGTCTTGAGAGCCCACATTCCTAACACTATGTGATAGTATCTCCCAAGGTGAAAACCCAAAAAAAACTTTACTCCTAATCCGAAATCCACAGAGAACTGCCCCCCTAGTAAGAAAGAAACAACGTAAGTTAACGAAGGGTTCTCAAAAGCATCCACCAGAATAAAATGGGTCTATTTAGTAACATGAGAGCATGTCCCCAAACTTGGATTCAGTAAACCTGATTTTTGTGGGAGCTCAGTGCATTCTAGGATTAAAGCTATAATAACCTTTAAAACGGTCTTTATGAATATTCTTTCTCTTGACAAAATCTTAATGGGCTACCATCAGTTTGTGTACTTAACTCCCCAACTAAAAATCTCAACCACTCTGTGCTATGACTAACGTGTAGAGCCAGATGCTTTTTAGAAATCAGATGAGATGGCTGTTGGAGAGTCTCTCTCCCCCTCCCCCTGCCCCTCCTGCTCGTGCTCTCTCTCTCTCTCTCTCTAAAATAAATAAATAAATCTGTAAAAAAGAAATCAGATGAAATGGCATCAGGCCTGCTATTTTTTTTCTCAAAAATTGCAAAGTTAAAAAAAAAAAAAAAAGGGGTGCATGAAAGCCTACTGATAGGGTAGGAATTCTGCTGAAAAGTAATTTTTGGTTATAACTCTATCTTAGTCATCTTGGTACTCTCTAGAACTGGTATATTGTAGGCACCCAATAAATGCTTTTTAGAGAAATGGGTAATGAATTCCCAAGATTCTGTGCAGAATTTGGCTGGAAATGTTTAAAAGAAGTGTAATACAGGGCCACCTAGGTGGCTCAATCGGTTGAGTGTCTGCCTTCAGCTCAGGTCATGATCCCAGGGTCCTGGGATTGAGTCCCACATCAGGCTCCCTTCTCAGTGGGGAGTCTGCTTCTCCTTCTGCCTGCCACTCCCCCTACTTGTGCTCTCATTCACTCTCTCTCTTAAATAGATAAAAATCTTTAATTAAAAAAAAAAGAAGTGTAATATAATAGCCACTTGAACAATGAAAGCAATCTCAATATAGTCCCACAAACACCAGGCTTGTCCTTGGGTATTCCAAGATGAATAAGCTACAAATGTGACAAAATCAGTGAATATGTTCATTTTTTATTATGGTTGAAAACTAGGCTGGTTAAATGTTAATTAAGTCTCCACAAATTATGGTTTTTGCTTTAGAAAAGTTGAAAGCAACTTTTTTGGGGGGGAGGTAATAATTAGATAGCAAGGCTAGTTGTCTATAAAGGTCATTCTTGATTTATGAAAATAAAATATTGTCATTTGCATGTTGAAGGGAATTTATCTTTCTTCTTTATTTGGCATAGCAGAGAATTATTCAGGAGATCCAAGAATAGTATTATAGCAATAAGACAGAAGCTATAAAGAAGAGGATGGTCCACTTTTTCCCCAAAGGAAACCTTATAAGATCTTTCACGACTGTTCTATATCATACTGAAGCATCAGGCCTGGCAAACAGACAAAGGAAAACGAATTGACATGGGTTAGAGCCCACCATTTAGAGTAGTATATTATTTTACTTATTTTTACCTTTTTATTATTGAAGTGTAACTGACATACAGTATTTATTAATTCCAGGTGTACAATATAATGATTCAACAAGTCTATACATTGTGACCCACGTAGGTCATGATATGTTGACCCAGCACACATACATGTACATTGCACAAACCAAATTTCTCTCTCCTGAGATACACTGATACTGTTCATTCATCTCTGTTCTATGTGGTTTTGGAAAAGCCCAGTCCAGATCCACTAAACTGATTTCAGGATCCTTCAAAGGTTACTAACTATAGTCCTTAAGGTTTGGGAATGAGAACCATTACCTGGGATTGTTTACATGTCTTAAAGTTACTAATCAACACTACTATGTGAGAGCCCTACTAAGGCAGTCAGAGGACAACCTGTGATCTAGAAATTTCTCTGGCATTAACAGCCACCATTTTGTGGACATCTGCCATGTGCCGGCCAGATTCTGCTGAAGGTGACATACAGGCATTATTTCACTTACTCTTCATAACCAGTATGAGACTTTCCTCTCAATTCAAAGAAACTGTTACATAACAAAGCCATGCATATGTTTACATGTATTATTTAATCTTAAAAACCTTAAAGGCAAGCATTGATATCCTTTATGCCAGCTATCAATGCATTACCTTTCAGCTCTAAATTCACTTTTCCTAGCTTGCTCTGCAAAACTGTATCCAAGTCCTCTAGCTGTTTCCTGTCCAGGGGGCAAGCCAGTAAGCTTTAACAGTAGAGGGTTCTAGAGAGGCACTGTGTGAGGAAGGGGTGGTCTCGCAGGGCTCCCTGGAAGGCTCCTCAGCCCACAGGGTTTCTCCAGACCCACAATGCAGGAGGCTTCCCAGTGCCTGGCTTGACTGGTGCATGGTGGTGGGCAGTACCCCAGCGCCCCCTGAGCAGTTTTGTAGCAGAGCACTGCCCACAGAGAGATACCACCCATGAATAGCTTCCCCTGCTAGACTAGAGGACACATTTCCTCTGAGTTCCATAGGTGTGGTCCCACAGCGACTTGCCTGCCATCCACTGAGCTCTGGAGCTCCACTCTAGAAGGATCTTCTCCTTGGATCCTGATTTCTTCCCTGGAGTAGTGCCTGCTCCTGGTATTTGCTACTCCTTTATTCTTAGAGAACTCTTTACTTCATGCTAGCCAATCTCCTGTATTCCAATCCACTGTTATAGTTAATCATTCTTTAAATGAAACTCTCCCTGTTCCAGTTACTGTGTGGTTTCTGTCTTCTGACTAGAAATTCATCAACATATCCCTGTTTTTACAAATGGGAGTTTGGAGTGGTCAAATATCTTGCCCAAAGTCACAGGGAGTTAAATGCAGGGCTAGAAGTTCACCCAAGGTCTGAGTCCAAAGTTCATACTTTTTCCAGTCTGCACATTTTTACCCTGAATGCATCTCTGTTAAATAAACAACAATGTGTAATATTTATACAATGACTGTTGCATGAATCCCATTGCAAATAAGCTCCTCAAAGTACTGTTTCTAAGAAGCCTGTGGAGGACAATCAAATCTCATAAACTTACTTAGAAGATACATACACACATTGAATTGTTCTGCCTTTAACAGGTTAAATTGACTTATACACTCTAGCAATCAAGTTCATCTTGTTATTATTACAGTCCATTTAAAGTTATTTTGTGAAAAGACTGCAATACTCCTTGAGGAGATTTCTGGAACATTTTTCTCATTTGTTCTAAATACAGAATGACCCCATTTAAGGCAGCCTTTACCAAATGCATAAAGTATTAAATAGGTCTCTCTACAGAGAGGGCAAATCAAAAACTAATGCTAAAGTACCCCACAGAAAATTAATGTTATATGTTCTATTTTCCTAAAATACATGTAATCTCAGGTGGCCTTATCCACTAACTTCAAATTAAAACTGTCAGATAAATGGCTATAAATTAATACATTTCAAACCATAAACAGAAAGTGAACTATAATATACACAGTTGTTTTAAGCAGTTAAAAAAACAAAAACCCTACACCAACATAGCAAAACCGCTGCTTTGTTCTTATAAATCAATCCCAGTGACATCTACATTTAATTGCCTGCCAAAGAATGCAAGTGTATAAAGCCTCTTAAACTTTGAACGCCCGGGTGATGGCCAGTGAATCAGACACTAAGCATTATAGAAATGCTCTTCTACATAATTTAATCTAGCAAGCAGTTTTTACACATCACCCAGGCATTTAAATGGCTAATGCTTATGCTCTGTTGTAAAAGGTGCTATGTGCCGATGGATTATTTTATATAAGTCAAAGGAAATGAGTTGTCATGTTCTTAAAGTTTCTATGGCTTATTATACTCATTGCATACTTCATTTCATATCCATCTATTGATTTCTAATTTTAAAAAAGCCCTGACTGTGACAAACAATCATGCATTTTTCTTACTGATCTTAAAATCTCTTTTTTTTTTCCCCAATGGGTAACAGTGTCATTTCTATTCCCAGATATTGTATGGAAGCATCCAAATCATTAGGGACCTGACCCAGTTTCCCATTCACAAATAAGTACCTTACAGAATTGCTACAGGATTTAATTAAACCACGCATACAAACCCCCTATAAATTCGAGTCTACCTGAATCTAACACTGGTCCTCTTATTGTCCACACCAATATTGAAAACTACAGTGTGAAAAACAGCTGTCTGCTCCTATCGTAGCAACAGGAATAAAAAAGGAAAACAAAAGATACACTATCTCCAAAACTGTCTAGGGGAGAAGATAGTCAAACCTAGATGAGCGTTTATCACTTGTCTTCAGAGTTGCCTGGGTCCCAGCTCCCACCCTGGATCAGAAGTTCTCAAAGTGGATCCCTGGACCAGCAGTCTACCTGGGATCTTGTTAGAAATGCAAATTCTCAGGCCCCGCCCCCAACCTCCTAAAAGAGAAACTCTGTGGAGTGAGATCTTCTGTTTTAACAAGCCAGACCTCCAGGTGATTCTGGTGCCTACTAATGTATGATAACCACTGTTCCAGACCGACCTATTTAACCAGACTCTTCTGGGAGCAGCCCTGGGAATCTGTGCTTTCAAAAAAATTCCCAGAATAATCTAATCATTGACCCAATTTTAGAAAAGAGCTCCAGATCAGTGGCTTCAAACATTTTTAAGACGGCATTATCAGTTTTTGAAAAAGGCACAACCATCCTACGTTTACTTATTTATAAACTATATAATGCAGATTGTTATAGATACAGCTGACCTTTTCAAGTGCAAACTACGAAGTAAATATAAATTGAAGTTCAAATATTTTCTTCCATGCACCAAGGGATTGTACTATACACCTCAAAGGGTGTGGAGATAGTCTTTTGGAGATCACTGCTCTAAATAACTCCTTTTAGTCATAAATATCTCTCAGGTGAATAAGGGCAACAGAATAACATTGCTTGATCAAAGTGCTGAATTCCATGCTCTAATTTCATGCTAAGAAACCCCCAATCTGTCATTTTTCTCCTAAGTGGAGCCACTCAACAAGCAGATATCCTAGGTAGAAAATGATCCTGGTTGTTGGTCAGAGAAACCCAGGAAATTAATTAAAAAAAAAAAAAAAAAACAGAATTTCATTTTATGCCCAGTAGCGCTCCTGCCATTTTAGTATGATTTACAAATCCATCTCTTGATGCTTTTATTAGCACAAAATCATTATCTGGGAACGCCGATAAAATAAACTCCTGTATTCACCAATATACAGTACAGCCAAACCATTCAGCTTAAAACAGGCAGCCAATTGTTTATTTTCACTGGGTGCTGATTAACCGAAACTCCACTAAATTTATTTCCCTCAATGAACATTTTTTTCTACACACCAAGCTCATTGGGTAGAATCAAATTACAAGGAAAAAGTAAATATAATTTCCTATATCCTCTTGGTAAAACATTCATTCCAATTTCCTACCATTAGGAGTAATTATTCTAAAACAAAAATTGGTAACTTGTAAGACTGACTCTATTTAATTGGAATCTGAGACCCAGGATACATTAAGTCCTAGATCTGTCAACCACCTAGTCTATCTTAGGACAAGTCACAGACTGTGTGTCTTGCTCTCTGTATGAAAAGGGGAGATGCAAGGCTCATGTCACAGGAGCGACTGATGTACATGATTTCACGGATGAAATGGGGGGATTATAATACAGAAGTCTCCCATTTAGTTCAAGAGCCTAACGTTCATATGGCCCAATGAGCTGAAAGTGAGAAACAGGAATTGACGGCCCCCATCCCACCCATCAGCCACTATTCCTTTATCCCTTGTGCCTTTCTTAGAGTGCACATCACAATGAGTTCAGAATAATTCTCGAATCCAAAGATGTGCATTTTTTTTTATACAACATGGGTCCAAATCCAAGTCTCCTACCAATATGGGGCTCAAATGAGGAAACAGCATCTATTCCAGTGCCAACAGTCAGGGAGTGGCTCTGTTGGGCTTACTGAGAAACAACACCCTGGTCTTCAACTCAGAAGTTCTCTAAAGGATTTTCAGGGGGCAAGTCTGACCTTAGGCAAATCCCTGAGGATTTATGTTCTATAGAAGATATGACTTTTTTGTACTATATATTACCTATCTCCTAGAGAAATGGTGCAGGTTGAACTTGGTAGGATATGTGAAAGCATATTCACTGTTCCAAGATGATGAACATCAAAGAAAGCCATAGCCATGTTTGGTGTATGATACCTGAAACATGGAATTAGAGTGACAGACACCTCTTTGTGGTTACTGTCTATGGTGGTTGATGGCACCACAGACCAGAGGCTCAAGCCAAAAACCTGTGAGTCAAACACCTCTCTGCCCAACACCTTACCCCCCAAACACCTTCTCAGATGTTTTTCCTTCCATTCCCTCTACTCCCACCATAACACAACTTGAGTTTCAGCTCATGTCCCCACTGACCTTGACCCATCACATCTAGATTCTGCCCTGTCTAGTATATCCCCACATGACCAGCAAGCTGACCTTTTATAAAACACACAGCTAAAAATGGTCTTTCCCTACTTACAACTATTCATGGGCCTCTCACTGCCCATGGGATACTATCCGAATGTCATCATGTGACATATGAGGTTTTCTGGATTTGAACCTTGTCGACTTAACTTTATTTCTTGCCACCGTTTCCCTGTAACAGAACACTCCAGTAATTCCTGACTATCTGTAGATTCACTCCAAGGACCATGCTGCCCACCCACCAAGTGTCTCCGCACACCATCCCTGCACCCATCCTCTGTTCACTGTTCAAATGCCAGCTCAGATGTTACTTCTCCTGGGTACCCATTTCTGATTCCTTTTCACAGATAAAATCAATCCGTCCTTCCCACGTACCATCACTGCAAGATATAGAAGTCTTCTAGATGCCCTTATCACCCTACACAGCAAAATGACTGTGGGCGTGTTTGTTTTCTCCACTGCATCCTAAGCTCCGTGGGTCTGGCCAATGTTCTCTTCACCTCTGTATCCTCAGTCCTAGAGAGGTGCCCACTAGTCATTAAATACCTGCTGGATTAAATGGAATTTTGTGAAGTTTTCTATAACAAAGGTAAGCACCAAAACCATTTACTGTTCTATCTTTATTAGAAAGGAAAAAAAATACTCATAGATCCTATCCACTCAATACTCTGACTATACCAGGAGAAGAAATCCTGATTCTAGAGGTTTTTTTGCCTTTTTTATCTGATTCAGGGCATCTCCTTCTCTCACTCTTCCCTCCTTCCCTGTCTGCCCAATTCCTCTCAACTGTGGACCCATGTGCCAGGCACAGGAAAGGAGGAAGGGAGAGGAGATTCGAAGAAATACACAGAAGACAAAAAAGAAACCCTTGTCCTCAGAGAAAACAACCTGGGGGGGGGCGAGGAGTGGTGTCCTGGAAGTTGTTAAAAAGGGGAAATATGAAAAATGCTGTAGGAGCCAAGAGAAAGACCCAAAACTCATCCTGAAGGCCTCCTGTCCCTAAATGGTCCAGATAAAAAGAAAACCAGAGAGTCAGCAACTCCATGTGAGAATCTAAAATATCCATGGCCTGTTATTCTAAGAATCTGCATAATAAGGGTGTTATTTGGCAGACCTCAGCATAAGTCAACAAAAAGCATACGGATTTTCTGTGTATCACACTGGAACTCTGTTAATGTCTCCGTCGGTTGTTCTGATTTTATGTTTCAAACATAAAATGAATGCTAATGATTACATGTTATGTATCTTTCACCTTCATGAAATATTAAAGTAGTGAATAAGTAATCAATAATTTGCAGGCCATAAAGAAAGTAAACTTTGAAGTAAAATAGTTCATTGTATGATTTTTTGAAACTAGGAAGCTATATTCTCTAAGCTAAGAACAATACTTACATGATGTAAAAATGGCTGTGAATCAGCTTTCCTTCCAGTCATTGTACAGGAACAATTAGTTTCTAAAATACAGGGAACTAAGAATATTAACCCTTCGCAAGGTCACCACAACTGAAGAGTCTTTCTTTTTATAAGTGAGCATTTACTTAATATTCCGTTTCCCTTTTTAGCAGGTATTATCTAGCTACTGGCTAAAGAGAATAAGTAGTCCGAGGGAACAACCCTGGACGAGGAAGCAGAATGTCTGGGTCCTAGCCCTGCCCCTGCCTGTATGTGGCTTTGAGCAAGACAACCGGCTGGCGTTGGAGATCCAGTGGAGATCCAGTGGCCAGAATGTAGAGGAATCACCTTAAAAACCTGAGGTGGTCTCAACCCTACCCACTTAGAAGCTCTCCTCGCATAGTCATCTGTACAACCATCTACCTTATAGAATAATGCAAGAATTAAACTTTGTATATATGTGTATGTTTACATACACACATTTATATTCTCTATTCTCCTACCTACCAACCTATCCAGCTCCCTATCCATTTCCCTATCCCACTTACCTTCTGTCTAGTAAATAGGTAAATGTTGGCTCCCCTTCCTTTCTGCTCCTCAGTGTCTGATCTGTATAAAACAGCACAGATAAACTAGATCACTGCTCTTTCAGTGTGACGCTCGGAACCCTTGGGCTCCCTTAGACTATAGGTGAGCCTACTGCAGGCCTTCCTAAAACCCGGCTTCAAACTCATATGTTCAACATTCGTATACTTTAAATACTGGTGTTCCATGGGCAATAAAAGAAGTGTACCATAAGAAGTTAACATTTAACAATATTTGACAACTTCAGATCTAGATAATCTCTAAGGTAAGATTTCCATTCTGAGATTGTTATGTTCTATGATTTTTCTCTCCCTTCTCATAAATGCAATACTTCTTTATCAGGAACATGACAGAGGTTAAAATCTGTTGGTGTGTATCCAGGTGTATGGTTAGGAGGGGTATGATTATAACATAAAAACTAAGAAAAATAATGTTAAATAATACAAGCAAAAAGGATAGCAGAGAGAAGGGAAGGCAAGACAGAGGTGGTGAAGAGGTAAAAAGATACGAACATCTATGTGATGGCTGGACAGTTTCCAGGCCTAGGAAAAGCAGAGAACACAAATTCACAAGACTGGGCACCTACTATTCTCAAATATGGGTAGGCTGGAACTGATTTGGGGTGATCATTGCTATTCCATTCAACCCCCAAAATGATCCACATCCTATTCGCCAAAAGGATTTGAGAATATCTAATAAAAGTTCGGTAGAACTCTTCTCAACCTGCCCCACTCCTCAGGAGCTGCTTACTCATGTCTAAAAGTATATAAATCAGTTTATGTTTTTCACTACAAGGGAGAGGCTCAAAACCTAAAACTCAAACAAACACTATGAAAATGGATTCATATGACCAGTCCTATAACCACATCTACTCCAGTAAAAGTATTTATTTAGACTATATTCAGGGCCATGCAAACAATCCACACATACAAATAACTAGATGTTAGATATTTTTTTATTTTGATAGAGATCACTTAAGGGCATTTAAACACAGGAAAAGTTGATGGGGAGCAGGTTCAAAAAAAAGATAATATCAAATTCAGTGACTTCATAATATATCTGGGATGAAATCCATTTGCTTCAAAAACTATTCATTGGGATAATTATAACATAAAGCCAAGAGAATGGAGAACTCTGCTTCCCTGAAAGATTTTTAAATATATTATTATAATGGTTGGCTTGTTATAAGAAGCCATGGTCATTGAGATTAATCAAAGTGTCACTATACAGTTGTTTTTAAGCATCTGTGTGATTTTACAGTTGATTAAACATGGCCGGGCTCTCTCTCTCTTATGGGATACTCTTTCAGTAAGCTTATCGTCGGCCCTTGGCCATATTGGACACTTACCTTTAACAACATCTAATCTAGCACTGGGTACCCCATGAATTGAGAATAAACCCTTGTGAATCAATATAATATTGACTGGACCTAAGAAATAGTAACCCTTCGTGGGGGCAGAAATTTGCCTAGAGGAAACTTCACAGGTCAACTTTATTTCCCTAATATTTAAGCCAGTGATTAAATGTCGACTCAGGGACCCAAGCCCCACTGCTAAGAATAAGCTACAGTTACCAGAGAATAAGCTACCAAAGCCCAACCTCAGCCCTCACCAGGAAACACATCTGATCAGAGCCCCTGCCAGAGCTACTGTGCCCCTTTTACAGCACTGATTTTGCCAGGATAAATAATATGCCCACTTTGCCACTGGTTTAGGAAAAAGTGAGGGAATGGGCACCGCTTTTCAGCAGCACACCTGACTGGCACAAAAGTTCTTGGGTTGGGAGTAAAAACCAAGTTGCATCAATATCAATTTTTTCCCATATGCTCCATAAATTGCAGAAAGATGTTTATCATAGAAACGCCGATATGACTTTAACCAGAGGAGAGCAAAATGTGGCACCATTACTAATAATTCTCAATAAAGACCTTCATTATACTGAACTTTATACACTGCTAATTTCAAAATTAAAAATAAAACCCAGGGGAAGCCAAGAAGATTTAATTAGGTCAGAAAAAAAAAATTTTTTTTGAAAAAACCCTATTACAGATAAACTGTGAAATCTCTGGATCAACCAAACATTGTATCTTTAGATACTGAGATATTAACCCAAATATAAATCCCAATTTACAAACGGGTGGCAAGCCTTCACTTCCCTCATGTGTTTACAGTAGGGCTCCTGAAAACACCTACTTTCCCTGTACCACAAAACATTTTTTAAAGGTTACTGATCTCCGGTATCCCTGCCGCGGCACTGCTGTCCTTCGGTATAAGCTTAAGAAAAGCCTATCAGCTTTCCTCCCAGCTCAGTGATCCTTAAACTTTGGGGAGCTTATAGATCCTTTTGAGAATCTGAACAGAGCTATGCATGATCTCTCTTCCAGGACAAATGTGTATACACGCAAATTTTATAATTCCTTGAGTTTACAAAGTTCTTAAGTACAATTCAACATTTGCTCTTTCAAGGGCCATTCACTGACCACCTGTATCAGAATCACCGGATAATTTCTTCCAACACAGGTCTTGAGCCCCGACCTAGACAATTGGTGGGGGCGAGGCTGGGGCTCTGAGCTTTAGGTCACTTCCGGTGATCCTGTTGCTGGCTGAAAGCAGGTAAGATCCTCTGCTCTGGCCATTTGCCTTTCCTCTCAGGGTAGCAACTGGTCTGGAAACAGAGGCTCCGCTGGCCCCCACTCACCACTCCTGTAGGAGCCCGGCCTAGGTCATGTCCATCTGACCTAAGGGCGTCTCCCTCAGCATCCTCACCAGCTCTGCATGCTTCACTCACAAACACCCCCACTCCCATGCACAATGGGCTCCTGGACTCTTGTCTACCTTCACCATCCATCCTGCCCAACTTCCAGGAAATTGTTGTTCGCTCATCCATTAAGACCCACTGCCGCAAAATGTACTAATTTCCTCTCTGTTCCTGGGCTATCAGCTCATAAGTCTCCCATGAATGAGATTGTCCCTCTTCTCGCTCTGTATGGGGTACAGTGGTCTCCCCCAACTACATGGTGAACACCCCGCTCACTGCAGAAGCAGTGTCTGGCCCTCCAGGGTGCCCGTTCCTTAACTGCTGTAGCAAGCCTGAAGGATGTCTGTCTTACATGACTATGCAGGAACGTGAATCATGTCACTCCTCCAAGGGCAACGCTGAAAAGACTGGAGATCCTCCAAAGTGATATATGATAAGGAAAATGAGGCTGGGGTCGGGGGGGGGGGTTGCCTGCTTTATCAAAGGCACTCCAGTCACCATCTAGTAAGTCCACACCCACACAAGGGCCCTGTTCAGTGTGGCAACAGATGCCAAAACACAGGGTCCCAATCCTCAATTTCAGTAGACTTAGCAATACAGGACACATTCGTGACCAACCCTAGTTCAGCCCTGTGATGAGAAGGACGTGCGCTACTAAAGAGATTACTAAGAGGCTATTTCAGATTAGGAAAGACAAGGGAGAATTCACAGGGGCATTTCAGGTGTGGCTGGGAAGATGGGTCAAGCGTTGAGGGCAGAGACAGAGAAGATTTCAGAGAGCATAAACACCCGGGGGAGAAGGGGAGAAACATGCACTGTGAGAAGGCATGGAATCAGGGCTTGCTTCAGCATGAATAAGAGAAAGGAGGGCTGAATCAGGCTGCAAAGGCAGACCAGAGCAGGAGATTGCCTAGCGGGTCCGCCATGGGCAGGAATGGGGTTACCACACTGCCACGTTCATGATTCCATATGGTTACCCACAGCAGCCCGGTGACAAAGGGGGGCAAAAAAGATACCTCATCTTACAGACAAGGGAGGAGGTCAGAACACAGATCTGACTCGCTTAGAGCAAAGAAGTGGGTAATGGCAGAGGTCGAGCCTGGCGCTTGGTTTCCTAACCCCAAAGATGCAGGCTTCCCTTACAGTACAACTGCTCTACACAATCCCAGGAAAATGACTATTCCATGGACGCTCCTTCCACGTCCACTACTTAAGTAAATTGCATCTTTACTAAAATGGACACGTTAGATGTCATCCTTGAATTTTAGTCCCAAACAGCACTGACATCTTAACACCGCTGAAGATCCTTTACATACTTATTAAATAAAGATCTGATGGCAACACTATCAAGTTAATTAAGGGAAGGCAGAGAGAAGTGAGATTTATTTCCTCGAGTAGATAGCAGAGAAAATTTACTCCTAGAATCAACTACCAATAATTCTGCCGAACAAATCGATCCTTTACAAACTGTAGCACGTTAAGCAGGAGCGCTTGGAGAAGCAATACACGGAGGTCGGCATGTTTACTGCAAAATGCAGAGACACGCAGAATTAACTGCTTGTCTGCTTTTCCATTAATGTTGGAAATCTGACCTTCCACGTAAAGCAGCCACAACGAACCATCACGAAAACTCAGACACTGAAGCAGGGGGCTGAGAGATCAAATCTCCCTTCAAAATTGAAAAGAAATGCTAATGCACGCCAGCTCAGAAGGGCTGTATCAGAGAGGAAATTAATATTGGAGCTGGAACAGCATCTACTGTTCCAACCAGCAGGAAGAAAACAATGGTGTGTGGTCAAAAAGTACAAGGAAATGTAGGGGTCTGATAGGAACAGAGGAAATGAAGATGGACCTTACAAAGAATCCAAAATGGAACAAAGTTGTCCAAGTGCAACTCCAGAAGGAGGGCAAGGCTTGTGTTGAAAAGCCTGTGCTCAGAGCAGCCTGTCGGCATAAAATTCCATGTTCTTGACACTCTTATCTTGCCTCTTACTCTTGCCCTCCACACAGAGGGCAGCAGACAATTGGAAAGGGACTACAAAATAAAAAATATGTGGAAGAGCACAAACATAATTAATTATACACCACCATTTTCTGAAGGCAGAACTTTCTATTTTAAAGGTCTGGTCATGCACTGGGCCAACGATATTTAAGAAGAGGAAGAAACAGGACAGATTGTTCTCATTTTATCTCGAATCAGTTTAAAAGCCAAATGATACACAGTACACAGAATTCTTGCACTGTCTTCAAATCCTATTTTTGCTTTGGACCCAAATTCAATCAGCTACTAAGCATTCCAATTACTCCTCCATGTGGACCAGACACTTTCTTCTCCCTGCTCTAGCGGGCAGCCTATCCTTGTCCGTGCCCTAAGACAGTGGGTTGCCATTTCCTCATTCTCTCCTCATTTCCGGTCCCCCTCCTCACTATGAAAAAGAACCATGCCCACTAAACAGATTCCAACATCCAACTCCTCGAAGGACCTATGACATGAAAACCACGCTTGTTTTCTTCTTTGCTAAGTCCTCTGATGTTCAGCCACGGCCTTCCATTCTCACCACTAATAGATCTGCCTCGGCCCCTTTTGGCTGCTCTTTTTATTTTCAGGCCAGTCTCAGCCTGGCTGTGTTTTCGCTGATACTCTACCCCTTCCTGTAGGGGGACCCGTCCCTCTACTACTACTAGTTGTTTGATTTGGCCGATGATTACCTTCAGATTCTTGGCTCCAAATATCACAAAGCCTAGCCTGGTTAATCTAAATACAAGAGCAATTCATCAGAAGGGTAAATAATAAATGGTAAATTGGAGAGCCATGCTCTTGCAGGGACCTAGGGAGGAGAGACAGGAGCAGTCTGCTCAGGAACCCTGGACTCCCATGTCACTCTGGGCTCTGCAAAAGCCACACAGTGAATCATCACTAACTACTGGTCATTCCTTCAAAGTTCACAGTTCCTGAATTTAGGCTTCTGGCTGGCTGCACTGAACCACATTCCAGCTACTAGGGAAAAGACAGAGGGCCTCTCCACCCCCCTTTGGCCCCTTCACAGGGAGGTGAGTCCTGCATCCCACTTGTCCTGACATCCGCCCCCCAACCATTGCTATCTAGCCCTGCGGCTTAGCTCTCAAGAGAACAGATCGTGAAGAAATAAAGCAGCATTGCTATCAAGACGCTATCACAACTAGAACAACTGCCAGTCCAATCAAAGGACTTCTGAACTCATTTTCAAGTGGCACGACTGCCTAGCAATTATTCTAGGTGATGTGGAAGGGAGCCTGATGTCTCAATAGTGAGAGAAAATGAAGACAGCGGAGGGAGCTAACAATCTTGGGAGCCAGAAGTCTAGTCTACAGTAAACGACGCTCATGTCTATTTGTTTACTATTTACACATACCTTCATTCAAATATTTGCTTGGACTATGTGTCCATATTTGTGTTAGATTCAAGCACCTAGAAGATGGCAATTCGTATTCCATGAAATTCTTTATAAAATAAGCACCCAGGGAATGGAGGGTGACTGTACACAGTCACTTCACATGCTCCATGCAAGACCCAGCGCAGAGCCCTGCACATTGGATCCTTAACAATCAGTCGTTGGGGACAGAAACTAGGAGGCATATGATGAGAAGGGTAAGAAACAGAAACTAAAACACACCTAGACAATCCTGGTTAATGTCTAAAATGTTAACTAATCTATATTCAACAAGAAGTGCTAAGGCATTTTCACATACTTGAAATATAAGCTTGTTGTTTTGAAAAATAAAAAAGGATAAAAATGAATACTGCACCACTAAAGATGTATGGGGCAGAATTACAGCACACGTGTGAACAGTTACGTTAGTGATGCCAAAATGAAATAGGAGGAGATGGGCCAAAGAGGACAAGGGGGAAAGGTGAGTGAAGCCAAAAATCCAACAGTGTAATGGGTCTCAAAATGAAATAGTATGCATACAGCCAAAAAGAAAATAGAATTATAAATTAAGCCAACAGAAAATGGTATGATTCCACCAAAAACATTAGCAAATAGAGCCAAAACCAAATGATAGGAACAAGGATAAGAATGACATTTTAAAGAGAAGCAAATTTAACCATTTGAAACTTCTCGAAGGTAGTATAGCAAAGCTCCCCTTCAGTCATATATGAACTAACCTGTTTTGTTGATTTAGACCCTGGTTATATGACATCTAGGGGACGGGAAAAGAATCTGATCCTTACTGATCACCTACTATGTCGCAGTAACTTATCATATCACACTTAATACTCACAACTCAACAACCCTACCAGGAAGTATTGTGCTCATTTAACTGATGAACAAACTCTAGTTTGCAGGGATAAGTGTTTTGAGATTATATAAGCAAGTTAATAACCAGAACTAGCATAAATCAGGATGTGCCTGCTTTCAAAACTTATCCATTTCATTTTTTTCCACCCTCACAAATACTGAATTTAGAAATCACTGCTTACCTCTCAATAGATGTTTTATAAAATTGCTAATTTTTCCAAACAGTTTCAATCAAATTTATATGGCTAGAAAAATATCAGTATCTCCTCCCAAACTAGCTTAATACTCTACTAAAACCAAAGATTTGTAAACTGTTCCTCTGCATCTTGTTCATCATCATATTTCCAGAATCCACTCTTCCCCAATTATTAAGCCCCTAAATGACTTTACCCTCTAAAGAGCAGTTAGGAAATTAAGAATATTTACCAAAAAAAAAAAAAAAAGAAGAAGCAGCAGCAGCAGCAGCAAAATAGATTTTAAGCCAAGAGCATCCATCAAAGTAACTTAATGAACTTAGAAAACACATTCTTTGCCAAGTGGCCACAACTGAAAAACCAAAAGACATCTGAGCTGAGTTGGGAGTTTTCTCTGAGTATTGTTTCCATGGCTTACAAGTTTATGTCCAACATTAGTAAATCCTCAATCAAACATTACTTTCATGTTTCGTTCTCGTAGAAATCACAGAAATATTTTTTTAAAAAGTACTCATGGACTATCACATGTACTTTCCTAGAATGTCATATCATCCAAGCACAAGTGGCATTCAAAATCACACCACAGGGGCGCCTGGGTGGCACAGCGGTTAAGCGTCTGCCTTCGGCTCAGGGCGTGATCCCGGCGTTATGGGATCAAGCCCCACATCAGGCTCCTCCGCTATGAGCCTGCTTCTTCCTCTCCCACTCCCCCCTGCTTGTGTTCCCTCTCTTGCTGGCTGTCTCTATCTCTGTCGAATAAATAAATAAAATCTTTAAAATAAATAAATTAATTAATTAAATCACACCACAAATATTACGAGATCCAGAAAACACAAAAATGCATTCAGCAGAATTCAACTGCATTTATTAACTTAGGCAGGGAACTTGACTAATCCTTACAAGATGAGATTTTCAGTAAGAGTCGAAACCAACAACACTGCATTCATTTGATTATAAATATATATGAGTTGGAGGGGGAACAGGAGGGAGGAAAATAATAATAATAAAAAAGAGAAAAGGTGGCTATTAGGCTTGGCAAATGCCAGATGGAAAAGTCATCCATTCAACAAATCTGCACAAGCACCAGGTATGTGCTGGGCTACACACTGAGCATGGTGATACGGTGGTAGACATAACGTAAGCAGCATCTGTCCTCATGGAGCTCCATGGTTAATATCAAAAATCTACCGCCTAGTGAACAAGACTGTCTTTTCTCTAAAAGTCTCTGTCTGAGAGATTCATGATCTTGTGAAGAAACAAAGTAAAACAAAGAGGCGATGCTCTGGCCAAAGGATAATCCGAGACAAATGAGTTGAAAGACACAAGAGAATACCACCTTCCTCCTTCTGATTCTTCCCCTCAGTAGGCAGCCATAGTGGCTGTGATGGTTTATTCTGTGTCAACACGGCCGGATCATGGGGCTCCCAGATATTTGGCTAAATACTATATCCAGGTACATCTGTGAGGGTGTTTCCAGAAGACTAGCATTTGAATCATTGGACTGAGTAAAGCAGATGGCCTTCCCCAGTGTGGATGGGTATCATCCAATCCACTGAGGGCCTAGAGAGAACAAAAAGGTGGAGGAATGAAAAATTTGCTCTCTCTGGCTGACTGCGTGAGCTGAAACAAAGCGTTCTCCTGCCCTTGGGCTGGGACTTACACCATTAGCCCTTATTCTCAGAACTATACCACCAGTTCTCCCGGGTCTCTAGCTTGTAGATGACAGATCATGGGAGGTGTCAGCCTCCATAATCATGTGAGCCATAAAACATGTTAAATAAATTTAAATAAATAAATATAAATATATATACACACACACACACACCCCAATTGTGACATAGGCCCCCAAAAAGCCAGCATATTAGCCAGAGTTCTCCAGAGAAACAGAACCAATAGGATACATATATATAGGGTCAGTAGGTCAGTTTGGGAAGATTATCTGGGGACAAACTGATATTCGCCTTGACTGCTGGGCACCCAGCCTTCCTCACATCACAGCACATACAGAAAACAAGTATCTGTACCTTTCACTGGGGTAGAGTGGGATAACCCCAGTCTGTCCTTCTGGGAAGAATGTTACACCCAGAGCCCATCTGGGGCACACAGGTTGGCAAATTCTGCTCTGCCATAGGAACCAAGAAGAAACTATCTTTGTTCCTATCCCAAGGCCACTTGCTTCCATCTTGATCACTTCTGGCCTTGGATGCTCAAGGAGTTATGGTGGGAGTTCAGTTTTATCGGGAGCAGAGACCATGAAGGAGGTAATTCTAGGTGGACATGCAGTTATCCAAAAATGAAGAATTCAGACTGAAATAAACTGATCATTCGATGGCACACATTTTATCCCGATTTGTGGAGAAAGAGTGTTCCAGAAATGACCAACAGGTAGGTAGGATAAAATAGGGATATGGCATTGTTGAAGTTAAGAACGTCCAGTGTTAGAGTACTGGAGGGTCCTACATGTCAAACAGAAAAGTTTTACTTGCTATGATGGCCAGTAACAAGCCATTCTGGACACCTGAGCAGAGACTGATGTGAGAAATACTACTCCAGCTGCAGCTGCACAGAATGAACCAGAACAAAAGAGAGACTAGACATAGCCAATGAGCACACTGGCCTCAAAATCAGAAGGGTTAAATCCACCAAGTATTTTGGAGGAAGATCGGGCAATGTAAAAGATGGTATGTTAAAAAAACGGCCTGTAACAAGCTTGTTTCACTAAGAGGCTTAGAAATCATTTGAACGTTCTTAAAAAAAAAAAAGAAATTGAAAAGTGAACAAAAGTTATAAATATAAATTTAGCTTATCATGGGGCACCTGGGTGGCACAGTGGTTAAGCGTCTGCCTTCGGCTCAGGGCGTGATCCCGGCGTTATGGGATCGAGCCCCACATCAAGCTTCTCTGCGGTGAGCCTGCTTCTTCCTCTCCCACTCCCCCTGCTTGTGTTCCCTCTCTCACTGGCTGTCTCTATCCCTGTCGAATAAATAAATAAAATCTTTTTTAAAAAAATAAATAAGTAAATTTAGCTTATCAGAACTAAACTCATTCCCTCAGTATTTCCTTTACCAGTTATTAAAATAACAGAGAAAAATATCCTTTAGTCACAAAACTATCCTGTAATTCCAATTTTCTTAGCAAAACCTAGAAAGAGATTATGTGTTTGGGGATTTATACGGAAACCCTTATCAAGTTAGATACCAGGTCTTAAACGCTAAAGTGAATATGGACCTTGCTTAAGAAGTCAAAAAAGCAGCGGTTAACTGACATTAATTGACATTATAACACTAGATACCAGCCTTCTTAAGCCATCTGCAAACACAGGCTTTTATCCGACTCGCTTTAAATGAAATTTTTAAATGCTTGACAAAGCACAGACAGATCTGGCCTCACCAGGCAAACAACTTCACTCATAAACAGAATTGTTTAACCTCAGGGATTTCTACAAAGGTTTCTATAGGGTTTTTGGGGGGTTTTTTTGGTTGCTGTTGTTGTTAATATCCCTAACATGGAGATCGAGAACATATAGCTGTGCTTTATAAACCACAAAGCACAAGATTCATGTAAATCATCAGTAAAGTGAGTGACTCTCCCAGCAAGCCCCATCTTCCTGCCTGTGACCCTGTAAGCACAAACCATATGCCAGTCCATTATGATGTCTCAGGCTATTAGGAGCAAATGGGGTCAGACTGTAATTACACTTAAATAGGGCTCCAAGTCCTACCGCAGGCAAGACATGCATTTCCCCCATGGTCCCAAGGAATTTCCTTTAGCACACCCATAATCTCAGTTAAAATAAAAATATTATTGGCTTACATCTCTGGATCTTCCAAAGTATACAAGGAGACCAGGCAGGTTGTGGATTGTAGAGAAAAATGCAATTAATGAGCAATTACTATTTAAAGACCAAATACCTGTCAAAACAGCTTGACAAAAAAAATGGTGGTTTTTCACACACACAGCTTGCAGTAGTGCTGCCAACAAAAACAGTGGGTGGTAATTCCGCCAGCTAAAATGGTGCTATCATGGGGGTAAGGGAGAGAAGAACCATTCTGCCCCCTCCCATGGACCCCCTTCCAGCAGCAGCTCACATGACCACATCCCAGTCCTATTCTGCAGAGCTCCCTGGTTCTTAACAAGGCTATTAGAGCAGGTAACCCCAGAGGCAAACGTTACAGCAGCTAGTAGACCTTCAAAGCATGTCACACTTCAGTGAGATTGCTCCTCAAATGCAAGCAGTCTCACCCTAAGCAAACTTAGACCACTTAAGTTGTAATCAGGAAATATCAACTGAGGAATTCTAAAATTATCCTGGAGTGAAACATGGGCAAACTGCTTTAAACTTGTTACCAAACAGAAATTTCCAGGACATCTCGTCAATGTTGGAAGTCAATTCCAATGGGGGAGTGAGGAGAGGGGCTTCTTTAATGGCACCCTCTCCAATCACGGGAATAGAGGGCTAGGGGTCCCTAAGACAAGAACTCTGCCTCCTGTTTGGAAGGTGGTTCATTTTAATGGTGACAGCAAGGATTGGGGGTGCCATAAAATATTAATCTATCACCATCACTAATGATGTTGGGAAGCCATCCTTGGCTTTCGCCTCCTGTATTAATTAGAATTAGATTAGTCCAAAGGGGTAGGAAAACCAAATGGTAGGACGTTAAACAAGACCCCAGAGTATTTCTTTCCCAAACAGATGAAGTCTGTGTAAGTAGCCTGCGGTTGATAAGGCAGCTGTGCTCCATGATGTCCTGGAGACCCTGCATCCTCCCAGCCTTGGTTTCACAATCTGAAGGGGTAGCCTTGATCCTCACTGTCAAGACGGGGCTCCATCCAGCACATTCATATTCCATAAGGAAGGATGGAGGAGGGGAGATAAGGGCACATCCATCCCCTATGTGATGAGCACTGGGTGTTATATGCAATGGATGAATTACTGAACTCTACATCTGAAATTAATGATGTACTATAGGTTAGCTAATGGAATTTGAATTAAAAATTTTTTTTTTTTAGATTTTATTTATTTATTTGACAGAGATAGAGACAGCCAGCGAGAGAGGGAACACAAGCAGGGGGAGTGGGAGAGGAAGAAGCAGGCTCACAGCGGGGGAGCCTTGTGGGGCTCGATCCCATAACGCTGGGATCACGCCCTGAGCCGAAGGCAGACGCTTAACCGCTATGCCACCCAGGCGCCCCTGAATTAAAAATTTAAAAAAAAAATAAAGACACTCAGCGGGAACTTGTGCATGGTACTTCCACACTCTGCCTCCCTGTGGAGCTGGGCTGTTCAATTCAGGGCTACTAGCCACATGGGACTATTGCAATTGAGGGCTCATGCCTTTAAGACACCCTGGAGTCAAAGAGGTCTCCACTATCTTCTGGCTCTTGAATATGCATATACAGCCCTTGATACTTGCTAGAGCAAGCTCTCCATGGAATCTGCCACCAGACATTCATGAGAAATATGGGGAGGGAGCCTCGTCCTACTGTCAAGACTGGATGGGATGAAAAGGCAGAGGAAAGAGGCCTAGTACATATCCCAAGTTGGAACCCTGAGTACTTTGTTTTATAGAAAAATCACTGTACATGGTGGTCAGGTTCTATTGATCTAAAATACTGTTCTGTGGGTCTATTTAAGGTTCTAAAGAATTTAGTGAGCTGATAAAATTTTGTATGTCTGAAAATATCCAAATCATGCTCTCACTTTTGAAGGCTATCAACACTGAATCTAGAATTCTAGAGTGGCAGAATTATTTCAGAACTTCAAAGATATCACGCCACTGTTTCTGGATGCCATTGTTTCTGCTGAGAAATCAACTCAAAATCTCACTGTAGATTCTTTGAAGATCATAGGTCTTTCTTCCTCTGGCTGCTTCCAGCATTTTCTCTTTGTCTTTGACTTTCAGCAATTTGACCTTGATGTCCCTAGATATAGTGTCCCTTGCATTTATCTTGTTGAGGTTCATATTTTCCCAAATCTTTGCCAAATGTCTTTTACCAATTTTGGAAATTCTCAAGCACCATCTCTTCAGACATTGCTTCTGTTCCATTCTTCTCTCTGCTTTTTCTGGGCCTCTGCTTCCATTTAAGTTATATGTATCTACCATGTCCACATGTCTCTTAGGTTCTTCTCCGTCTTTTTTATCTTTTTTCTCTCTTTTCATCAACTTGTATAATTTATTCTGGCTTTTCACTACTTTTCCCTTCTTATGTTTAATCATCTACTGAGTTTTTAATTTTAGCTATCGTACTTTTCAACTTTGGAATTTCACGTAACTGATGTCAAAATTCTCAAGCTTGTCTTTCAATTCTTCTAACATATTAAATCATAGTTATTTTAAAGCACATATATTTCAACGCCTATTTTGAGATACTCTGTAGATCTGTTTCTACTGTCTGTGTTTTCTCTTGGTTTTTAGTCATAGGTTTGCCATCTCTTCATAAGCCTGGTTATTTCCGATGGGCTTCTGACAGGCAGTTAGGTTTGGGGTGCTAACAATTCTAGACCACCCCTATCTAATCAAAGATCAAGATGATCTGAACTGATTTACTTCCTATTCACCCTAACACCTAGGATGTGGCCTTTGGGGTCCCAAAGCCTGGGGTATTTATCTTCTCCTTGGAAGACCCTAAGTTTCAATCTAGTTGCCCTATCCCTAGTCCTATGAGTCTCTTGAAAGCTATGCTCTTTAATATCTATTGTCAGTTACCTGAGAGCCTGTGATCTCAGTCTTGAGGGGAAAAGTGGTCCCAAATACAGGACTCACAGATCTGGGCCTCCTGGATCATACAACTAGGAGACCTTTGTTAACTCCAAAAAGAGAGCTGTATGTGTATACACACACACACACACACACACACACACACACACACACTCCAGTTCTCTAATTGTTTTCAGCAAAAGAGCTGGCCTAAGACAACTTAGTTCTATCTCCACTGACTTATGGGCTGATAAACTTTTATTCCCATTGTTATAAAACTATAGGAAGTACTACTCATTATTATTATTTATGATCCCAATTATCCTCATCGTTGCTCTGGGAAAATGGGGGTGGTGGTGTCCAATATAGTTCTCATTTTTTAGACAAATAAACTGAAGACTACGAAGATAAAGACCCCAGTTATGGATTCACTTATTCATTCAAAAAATACTTATCTATTACCTACCACATACCAGGCACTGTTCTAGGTCCTTGGGATATATTTGAATTGGTGAAACAAAAGAGAAACATAAACATCACAAATAAACCAATTATGAAGATACCAAGTTTTATGGGGGGAAATAGAGCTGTGTAAAAGGACTGGGGGGAAAGGACAAGAAATAAAGAGCAGGTTGCAGGATTGCATTTTTACCTAAGACTTTCTAAACTACAGTTGATAATTACTTCACCTCACTCCCCCTCTATTCATCATAAACACATGCTTATTTACACAGACTAATTGAGGCATTTTTTTCACCTGCAAATTCACTTTCCTGCCACTTTTAAATGCCTCAGACAAAAACCTTAGCACTCAAGATTCATTCTGTGAGTTAACTATGTCTTTACGACCTACAGGAAAACAAATACACTAATTATTCTTTTGCAACAGCATCTAGTATCCTCCACACTGTGGCCTTTTTGAGCCCAAAATCTGCAGAAGAAATGTGGTCCGATTTTTTCAAACCTGATTTTACTTATTTTTCACAAAACCTTTTAAAGAAGCTCTACTGAGTAATTCTTGGAAACTATAGAGTCTGGTTTAGGCTTTAAAAAGGATTTCCCCAGTCAATCTAAATAACATAAATCCAAGTGTGATGCTTTCCCCCTAATTGCAGAAAAATCTAAGGCAGAAGCCTGATTTCATGGTAATCATTGCCATTTGTTTGATGAATTTTACAGTTATTTCAGAATACTCACGAAGCCTCTCAGATAAGAACACACTAAGCCCAGAATAAGAGCTACTGAATAATGTATTCCTGCTTTTACGTAAATCAAAGTATTATTAATTTTGACAGCTTCTATGGATATTCTTAACCTACATTTAAAAGAAGAACATAGGTTTCTATATAAACCAGTTTACAAACCAAAATGCACGTAATAATTTATCCTACACATAAATTCCCCTTTTTTATTTTATGTCTAAAATATTTAAGGGAAAATTCACTGACATTAGCCAGCTGGACACTTAATCCTATAGTGGTAAAGCCCTATGTCTACCTTTTAAATAAGGCAGGAGTTCTGTTAGTCTAGTTGGTTAAAATACTGGGTTTTAGTCACCCTTTCCCTTTTTATTTTATGAATATAATATTATTCACAGTTCTTCAAGTAATTGTCTCTATTTCTACCTCTCTAGTACTCACAGTAATCACTCATTAAACATTTAGGAACACATTGGCAACTCACTGACATTAGTTAGGACAGAAGAACTTCTTAGGCTGTTGTCAAAGATTCTATTTAGAGATGTAGTGAAGAGGCGACTAGGTGGCTCAGTCAGTTAAGTGTCGGACTCTTGCTTTCAGCTCAGGTCATGATCTCGGTGTTGTGGAATCAAGCCCTGGATGGGCTCTGGCCTCAGTGGGGAATCAGCTTGAGATTTTCTCTGTCTCCCCCTCTGCCCCTCTCACCACTCATGCTCCTTCTCTCAATCTCTCTCTCTTTCCAAAATAAATCTTTTTAAAAATGCAATGGAGGTAAGTATAAGAATATTAACTTTCATTTACATAGTACAAAGCGCTGCACCAAATAATTTCTTACATGTATTATTCCATGACATCCTCACAATAGTGTATCATGTCTGATAAGACAGGATTACAATCCCATTGTTGTAGGTGATAAAAATTAGGCAAGGGAAAGTTAACTGACAATTAGAGGTCACACAGGTGGTAAAACTGAATTGGATATTTGGGCCCTTTTCCTTTCTACTCTGAACAACTTAAGAATTAAGTTCTGGACTCTAATCATTCCAACCTAGATTTGAATGCTTCAGTTAAGTGACATTTTTGCCTATCTTCTCATCAGTCAAATGGGAATATGATCACTGGTTTCACCACATTGTTATCAGAATTATGTCAGAAAAAGTACCTACGGCATTGTGACTGGTACCTGGGTAATAAGCAAATAATCTCCTATATAAATCTCTGCAACTTAATTTCTAATTTTCAGGTTAAATTTCTCCTTTCAGCAGAAATTATTAACAATTTTATAAATGTAGGCTTACCATATGTCATCCATCTCTGGCTGTCTCACACTTTCATCTTATAGAATTCAAGTATGCCTCAGAGTCTTGTCAGTGCCTGAACTCTAATCTGCTACAGAGAATCCCAGAGTCTCCTTCAAACCAAAGCAGTTCTTTGTTTTAATAGATTTTTAATTCAAGTACAATTAACGTATAATGCTAAATTAGTTTCAGGTGTGCAATAAAATGATACAATAATTCTATACATTACTCAGTTCTCATCATGGTGAACGGACTCTTCATCCCCATCCCCTAGTTCACCCCTCCCCCCACGTCCTCCCCCTTGTCAGCCATCTGTTTGTTATTCTCTGCATTTGAGTCTGTTTTCCAATGTAGTTCTTTAAAAAGATCGAACTTAGTTTCTCAAATATACATATTTTATCATCTAATTTCCTAATATAATGTCTTTTTTTTAAAGATTTTAGTTATTTATTTGACAGAGAGAGAGCACAAGGAGGGGGAGCAGAAGAGGGAGAAGGAGACTCCCCGCTGAGCAGGGAGCCTAATGCAGGGCTTGATCCCAGAATCCTATGTACCACATGAGAAAAGGAATTAAAAGTCCATTTTTGCTTCCATTTATCCACAATTCCGTATTAGATTATTTTTTTAAAGTTGCTGGAAATGGCCAACATATTTTTCACTGACTGCAACTAAAATTCTGCAATGCCTTAAAAATGCGAGGATGAAAATAGTACGGAGGATTCACACTGTGCTATCACATATCACCTTTTTCCAGAAACTTCCAAGTTGATCACCTTCACTTTTAGCTATTTGAAGATATCTATCCTTGGCTTCTCACACACCCATATTCTTCAAACTCTAGTAAAGTACAGTGGGGAATAATGTGTTAATGACAGAAGTAATCAGGCTCTAAAAGATGTCATGTTTTTTATAGAACCAGGAGGCATAGAAGGTGGCACATCAGAATAACAATGGCTCTTGACAAATGGGTGCACAGCCATTTCAGTAAACAGGAACTTCCCTGCAGGAAAACTTCCCCCCGCCCTGGGATCTGTAATTTGGCTGTTGCCTTTGAGAACTGATGAAAGCAATTACAGGACAGAAAGGCTGATTTCCCCTGCATCTGTTCAGGGGAAGCCAGGGAGAGGGCTTCATTTACACTAAAGGAATTCATGGTTTCTTTCAAAATAGAGCCCTGAAAGATGAAACCAATCTCATCAGAGGCACAGGCACCTTATTGAGATGAAAACCCCTGAAGATTTAGTTTCCCAGCCTTAAAGGTCAAGCCACTTATTAAGAGTTATAATAGTTTTGTCAAAAATGACCACCTTCAGCACTTCACAGAAGCCACAGGGGAAACGCAGGGCCACTCCTGTGTGTTTTCATCCACTGAAAACATTAGTGACTGACAAATATCATGTTTTATTAAAAAGCACAAAGGCAATTGTGCACAACCAAATTAATCTCTTGCTGTCCACGTTTTAAAATGCTCTGGTCTGGGAAACCTAGCTCCGTGGCCATGACAAACATTTGCTTTGGAGTAAGGCAGGCATGTCAGCAGGTAGAACAGGCTCTCCCCATCTTCGGCAAAANTGCCCCCCCGGGGGGGGGGGGGCTGCAGACCAGGTGGCTGCCCACCTCCTCGCTGCAGTGTGAGTACAGCCAAAATGGAGAGGTATGCACTCTCAGGAGTAATGCCCACTGAACACCCACTGTATGTGAAAAAACATTCACTGAACACCTGCTCCATGGCCACTGCTCTGCGAAGAACTTTTCATGAAGTCTCTCATTTTGGAGTCAAAACAACACAATGCATTCTATATATTATGATTATTCCCATTTACTGATACTGAAAGGGAGGCTAAGAGATGTTTGCACCTCGCTCCGGCTCACGAAGCCAGCTACTTAAACAGCAGTCTACACACTTACCACTACCCCGCACTGCTTCCTTGGCAATCCCAATAAAAATAGGGTGCTTCCTATTTTTAGTATCACGTCTGCTTCCCACAGACGTAATACTTCATGCTTGGAGCTGAGGGTGAGGTGGAGAAAACCAGCCAAAGCCCTCAAACACTGAAGAGCAGTCCTGTTTTTAAGAACCTTCTCTGGTGGGGGCACCTGGGTGGCTCAGTCGTTAAAGCGTCTGCCTTCGGCTCAGGGCGTGATCCTGGCGTTCTGGGATCGAGTCCCACATCGGGCTCCTCTGCTGGGAGCCTGCTTCTTCCTCTCCCACTCTCCCTGCTGTGTTCCCTCTCTCACTGGCTGTCTGTCACATAAATAAAAAATAAAATCTTAAAAAAAAAAGAACCTTCTCTGGTGATGGAAATGTTCAAAATTGTTCAGTACTGGATCCACCACCACTTGTGGCCAGGGAGCACTTGAAATGTGCCTAGTGTTGCTGAGGAAATGAATTTTTAATTTTACTTAATTTTCATTTGTTTAAATTTGAATAGTCGAAGGTAATAGCTAACATATTGGACAGTGCAGCCTTAGAATCTAGGAAAGACCAAAGACTTTTTTCCTAAGTGTCAATACAGGTCAGGAATTATAAAGCAGTAAATTTTCTGAGACATTCGGATGGACCCTTTTCCTTTAAAACTTCAAGGAAGAAGGCACTACTTACAGTTGCAGAAATTCAAAGTAGAACTGACCACAGCAGCTTAGGTGATAGAAGAAAGAACATTCTAAGCAAAGGGAGAATTATAAGCAAAAGTGTGCCTGCCCCACTGCATCATAAGTTTAAAGAGTAAGGGAGTAAGAGGAAAATGGTCTACCAATCAAGAGAAAAGCATCACCAATACAAAGGAATGACAAAGAGAATTACGTGTCCAAGGAAAAAGGTGATTCTAAAGAAGAGGCGAAATACATTGAGCAAGCATGTTTGAGAACCGCAAATACTTGATGAGCATGGGTACTGGGGAAGCCACAGCACCCACAACTGGCCACACAGGGAAACACTGGGCCACGCCAATGGGCAGCCAACAGCCATCACCTGAGGCTGGGAAGCAAAGGGCCTACTGGACACCATATATCCACGTCTCATCACTACCCCACTGGGATGCCACATCCCCATCAAAGTCAGAGTCTACACTGGCCTACAGGGCACATTGTATGGGGGCTGGGGCAGAGAAACTATCTGGGACAGGATGGAAGGCAAGGGGTTGGTACAGGACCCAGTGTCAATCACACACAAAGCTCCCAGGAGCACCAGCGCCAGGTTGCAGCTACTCAGCAACAAATGCACCCATATGGTAACACCTTAGGAACCAGTGGCATCCTGGGTGAATATGAGGTCTGGAGTCTTACCTAATCTGTGGGGTCAAATTACCTTCTACCATAAGACAGAGAAAAGGCAAACAGGTGACCTGAAGACCACATTCAGGTTTCATTTTGCTAATGAAGTGTTGAACACCCAATGCTCTTTATTTTATTTCATTTGAATTACTTGGCAGCACAGAGAGATCTGGAAATTTCAGTTAACAAATGCCAGACTTTTATGAAAACTCAGAAGATCTGGCAAAACTGGGCCCATATGCCCACCTGGAGCTGAGCAGTGGTGTCCCCTCCTACATCTGGCCTGCTTCACTTGCTAATGTCACTTGTCCCTTGCCTGAGAAGTCATCTGGGTTTTGGCCCCTGCCACGGAACATTAGGTTTCCGTGGTATAAAGTGGCACTGCAGCTAAGACAGGAGCTCAAGCTGAAGCAAAAATAAATACCCAAAGGAAGACAGGTAATCTTTGTCCTAATGAGTTTGGAACCATCAGTCTTCAGAGAATTAAGTTTTTTTCCCCAGTATGCCAATGGGGCAACCACAGACTATTTTTAATTGAACTTGAGCAATGTCACAATACCTCCTTGGAACACTGATACCAGGAAGGCTTTTTCAAGCAGTAGAATTCCATCCCATTTTCTCCCCTTTTCTAATTAACATATACAATGAATCTGTAGTCTGTTTCATTTAAGAAAGAAACTACAATTCTGATAAATTTCAAATATCGATTCTATCAGAATCCAGATTTGCATGCCCTTGCCCTCCCCAATTTTTATCTGTCCATAGAATTACATGATATTCTTGATTTAGCAGAACACTTTTAGCAACTTCACTATAAAATTAAATTCTTAAGTATACATAAAATCACAATTACGTAAACATTCCAGATTTAATAGATAAGCTAAAACCTAACTTAAAGCTGAAATACCACAGGGAATGGGTGAGTGCACTACATTTACACTGCAACCTCATCTATTTTGTACAGAAACCATGTACTGCCTTGCTTCTTCTTTTCCTATTAACCTCTCTCCAAACTCCTCCCCAAACCATACCACCCCTGACACATACAGATTTGGGGCACCCACTCTGTCCTTGTTCACAGTGCCTGACATTAACACGAATCAGTTATCCTCTGAGCCCATTAGTTGGACTGAGCTTCATTTGGCTTTGCATACAGGTGTGGGACATAAGGTTGGGAGTTTCGAGCTTTCATAGGTATCAGTGTTTAGTGTGGATACCATTTTTTCTTTGGGGGAGAGGGGGGCTTATGTCTAGTGCCTTTATTGTAGTGCATAGGTCCCCAAACACAGCAGGAAGCTGGCTGCCTAAGGAACCCTGGAAAAGCTTTGGAAACTAACCCACAAGCTTTATACCCAGAGATTCTGATTCACTGGTTCAGACAGGGGACCCAAGAGTACACCCTGTGAATATATTCCCCAGGAGTTTCTTGAAGATTAGGCAGATTAAAGAAGCACTGCCCCGTACTGGTTTGAGCTGCATCAAACCTCCTCTCTCAAGGATGCAGCAAGGTTAAACCTACGGGGGAGGCCAGAAAAGGCACTGGGAAGATGGGTAGGAATCCAGAGGAAGAAGAACCAAGGGAGAAAAGAAGCCTACAAATACACTTTGTAACAAATCAAAGCTTCAAAGAGACCCTTCGTCTGTATCAACAGCCCTGTATCTTGTGTGCATATAAGTCTATTAGTGATAGGCTGTTACCAGTGGGAGGGCATGGACCTAGCAATCCTTCCCGGGGTCTGACTTCTCATAGAATTGTACTATTCATTTCACGTAAGGGACAATCAAAAACAACTGAAAAATAAATACAGGTGCTCCCCAAAATGGCCTTGATAGAAGGTTCTGGGGCATTTCATTCTTTAAGCTCATGAAAGGAAAGGGAAAAAAAAAAAAAAAAAAGGACTGGCCATGGGAGAATGTATTGTCTCCAAACATGGGACTTTATAGACAGAACGTGAATTGGAGAACCTTTAATGGCACCACTGGACACCAATGGCAAACTTATCCAGTAAAAAAATGGCAGACTAAGTTTTCAAATTCAAATATTGTAATATATCAAAATCAAATACAGTAATGCAATCCTGATGTAGCTAGACTTCTTGCCACATGGAATTTTCCAAAATCAGTCCAAATTTTCCAGTCTTCTTTGCAGCAAGATGTATTCTTCTAAGAGTTCTAACCAATGACAAAGAATGTAAGTGGAAGTATGATGTGGCTGCTCCCAGAAACCAACTTATAAACCACCTCATACCAGCCCTTCCCCCTCTCCCTGCATCTCTTCTTCATCACCTATACTTCTGCTAACTAAAATTAGAACATGATGGCTGGAGCTTGAGCAGTCATCTTGAGCCCTGACTTCCCACATTAGGCTCCTAGAGAGAACAAGAAAGAAGAAGGCTGCCATACCAGTTACAGACTACTTATTTCTGCATTCCTTTCATTTAAAAATTATAATGAAATTTTACCTGCTTACATCGTGCTTATTTTGTATTGCCCATGACCTTGAGATGGATCCAATCCTAACTAAAACATAACGCTTTACCCCAATAATTTCCATCAAGATGTAAGAAAATGTTTTCTTATTGGATTTTCTTGCTCTTTAAAAGGAAAACTTATGCATTTGGTCTTTGCCTCTGCTATTATCCAAGATGGCAACACACAGCAACTTTATCAGCAAAATTCATAAAATTTTCATCAGCTCACAAGTGTTAATTAAATAAGCTGGAGAAAAGCAAGAATAAGGGGTTTTGTCCATTCCCTTTCTTGCCCCCACATATTTCCCCTTTAACTCAACATTGATGGTATCAAGTTTTTAGAGTCACATTACTTTTCACTATGACCATCCTTCTCCTTGCCCTTAAATCCCCAAAGATACCGATAAGACTTGAGGTTCACAGAATCCATGTAGAATGGATAAATGAAGACGTATGGGGGGATGAAAAGAAAGGTTATCCCTGCAAGTCAGGAAACCTGCATTTGTATCCCAGCATTACTGCAGATAATTTTGACAAGCCTGTGACACTCATTTACCTCCCAGTCTTCCTAACTGTGAACTAAAGGCACTGGAAGGATCTTTAGATGCTCTTTATACTCTAGGGCTCTGTGGTCCTAAAATGATACCTCTCATAGTTTCTTTAAGGGCTCCAAATTAATACTTGCTATACCAACCAAGCTTATTTCAATCCAGAACATTGCTATTTAAGAATAAGCAACTATTTTTATACCATTGTATCCTAAGAATGCATTTCCATTGCTATTTCTACTAAATTGATACTCTGTTAAAAAACAGAATGTTGGGGGAAATTGAGGGCCATAAAGACTTAAAAAAGAATCTACTAGATACTGAATGTTTGGGGAGAAATTTCAAAATCTCACAATGATAAACAGCAAAAGCTTGATGAAGAACTGCAAGTCTCTTTTAGAGTGTGTAAATCCTGTAAGATAAAGGTTGTTAAATACAATTTAATCCACTCTGGAGTACAGTTAAATAGATATGATGGATGGCAGGTTGTCTTGATCTTTTCCATTTGTTAAATTATGATAGATGAGTGATGTTCACAGCAGAGCCTGTGTTTGAACTCCCTCTCTTCATCAAGAGCTTCCAATCTGCAACTGTTCTGAATCTGTCTCCATCAGACCAATGTGACACTCCACAATGATGATAAAGGGGAAGGCCAGAAACCTTACAGACAAAGTCCCACGGTATTTTGTGTGATGTGAAGTGCAATCAAGATGTCAGTGAAGTGAAACTGTCTCAACACATCTGCAGAATTTGGGACTTCTAAATAGGCTTTCCAAGCAACCCTAGCCCTGCCCCCAAGGGGGGGGGGAATGTTTCTGGCTCCCTAAGTCTTTGCCGTAAAGGAATGAATTTACTACGAGATACTGGTAGAGAAATTATGCACTTTATGTTCCCTGAGTAATACAACAATAACAGATAAATAAATGACTCTTAATTACCTGCCTAAATTTGAATGAAGAGTGATACAGAACAGCTAAACTGTATATCATCCAAAAAAATAATCGTTTGGACTTTTGGTAACAATACAGGTGTTTATTTAGTTTGTAGGTATGAAGCACATTAACGTCTCTAATTTGTTTCTAATTCCCTCTAAGGGAATACTCACACTTCTCTGCCATAAAAGCCTGAATTTATAGCATGGGGAGGTAACGTGGGAACTAACACAGAAATGGCTGGCAGTTTTAAATACTCAAACAGCTAAAGAAAATAATTTATGCATCCAATTTCTAAATAAATAGGTTTTAATGCTCAACAGAGGAAAAGTGAACATGACATGGTTAATTTCTATCATCAATCATCCCGTGATGACATACTCTCAAAAACCTGGAAATAAAGATTCTTTAAAGTTATGTGTTTCAGCATAATACAGAGTCCACTTTCTCGGTCCTTACAAAACAGCTCTTACTCCATAAGTGCCAAGTATTTATAATAATGGGACTCTCCACAACCACACAGCTGTAAGCTAATGTTAGAGCGAGGTCCCAGGCAGAATAAAGATTTAGGGTCAAAGCAGAAAATTTTTTTCCATAAACACTTGACGCTTGAAAGGCATTTCATATAAGCATTACATTTAGAATATCTATTTTTTTAAAGATTTTATTTATTTTGAGAGAGAGAGAGAAAGAGTGCATGCATGAGCTGGGGGAGGGGCAGAGGCAAGAGGAAAGAGAGAATCTCAAGCAGACTCCACGGTGAGGGCGGAGCCTGACGCAGGGCTCAATCTCCCAACCCTGAGATCATAACCTGAGCTGAAATCAAGAGCCGGGCGCTTAACCAACTAAGCCCCAGGCACCGTAAGTATCTATTTTTCATTAAGACATACGAGATAACTTCAAGGTCCAAAGCATAATTTTAATTCATTATTTTATCATTAAGATAAAAAAGAGAATGGGATTTAAAATTAGATTAGCTTTATATGATTCTATATGATTAAAGGTTTTAAAAACCTGCAAGGTTAGGGGTATCTAAAAAAAAACAAAGCAGCTAATTGGGATAATAATTTAAATAATAAACTCAAATGTGTGCTTTGGGACAATAAGGAGGGAAAAAAAAACACTTAGAACAAACAGTTTTAGAACAAACAGTAGGGAAAGTAAAACTGAGAGTCCCAAGATCATTTTTTTTAAGATTTTATTTATTTATTTGACAGACAGAGAGAGACAGCCAGCGAGAGAGGGAACACAAGCAGGGGGAGTGGGAGAGGAAGAAGCAGGCTCCCAGCGGAAGAGCCCGACGTGGGGCTTGATCCCAGAACTCCAGGATCACGCCCTGAGCCGAAGGCAGACGCTTAACGACTGAGCCACCCAGGCACCCCCCAAGATCATTTTTAATTGCTTTACTTCAACGAATGGTACTCCTTCCTTCTAGCAGGAACTCCACCGTGACCATATTCTTTTGAACGTTTTTTACTGTTTGCTTTTCTTTTAGTCTTACTACAAAATAGATACTGTTTTAAGTACAATAGAAATTATGCTTATAGCAGAAAATTGAAGAATAAGAGGAAAATGGGGTAACAGATACTACTGCCCCCAGGGCCCAGCCTCAAGCATGACTCTGTAATTTACCTTGTGATGATTATCTACTTCTTAGAATCAGGGACGATGCAAGCATTCTTGCAAAGTCCTCTGGGAACAAAGTTAAGCCATATGTAAGTTTCTCCATTTCTCTGATGTACAATAAAGGCATTTCATTCAAGAACACCCCACATAGAAAGCTGGGGAAACTGATTTTCAAAAACAACTAATAGCTAGTTTCTTGATGATCCTTTGGTTTTTTACCTATGAATCTACATTTAAATTGAGGCGGGATTCAGAAACAGTCCAGGGCAGCGATAAATTGTTCTTGTTTCCATCAACTAAAAGAAAGAAATGCCGCTATTTTGGATGTTAAGTAGTCATGAAAAAAATAATAATAATTAAACCCATTGAAATATTGTAATATGATTCACAAGTAATATTTTTAAATATCAAAGTAAATGAATGCTAAGGATCATCTCATATTATGGTACAAAAGAACTGAAACTGAAACTGGAAGGACTTGGAGAGATCTTAAAGCAAAAGACCTGGAGACAAGAGTTGGGTTCTAATCCCCAATTTGTTACTCACACTTCCTGATTCTGTGACCTGAACCAAATTACCCTAAACTCTGATGCCCTTGATTGTAGTGCCTAGAACGTAGAAATGATTATAACAGCTACAGTGGATTGATTACATTTGTAAAAGATAGCATTTGTAAAACACTTGGCACACAGTAGATGATCTTAAGTAATAGATATTTTTCAACCACTTAGCGTAATTCTTTGGGGTTAAATTTCTCACATTTAGGTTTGCTGCAAAATTGCGAATGTTTAATAGCACACAGGAAAACCTATTTATCCATTCTCAAGTTATTCCAGAAATAAAAGCCAAACACACTTTCCCACATCCAAATTGGGGAGAAATGGTAATTTGGCTGTTTATTTGGACTTCTATGTCTGCAAAACAGCTTTCCAACATAAATTCAAATTTGACATGCTATTGGCTTGCTACAAAAAATCAGCTACTTGGCTGTCTCTCAAAAGACTATACTAAATACAGCTGTGAAACTTGACAAAAAAAAAAAAAAAAGAATACCCAACTAAGCAAAATGTATCTGAGTATACACATAAATTCATTAAGGATTAATACTAAAGACAGCATATTTTCCTTACAAGCCTAAAAAATTTAGGGAAAAAAATAAAAGCAATCTTTTGAGGTTAAAAGTATCCAGTGAAAAAATAAATTGAAAATAGAATCTCAGAATTCACACAAACACAAAAAATTACTGGACTTTCTCATAAGTATCTTTGGCATATAAAAGAATTAGAGGAGAAAGAGGCTGGTCTTAAAAGTTACTCAGTCCAAAGTCCCTTCCATTCAAGAGTCCCTTCTATCATCTCCCTGAGCAATGTTCACCCAGTCTCTGCTTAAATACTCTCAACGACAGGGAACTCAGCACTTTTCAAATCACTCATTTCATTTTTTGACAGCTCTAGCTGATACGAAGCCCTCCATTAAAAATAAAACCATCAAAATATCATATGATTTCACCCATATGTAGAACTTAAGAAACAAAACTGATGGACATCAGGGAAGGGAAGGAAAAATAAAATAAAACATAGAGAGAGGCAAACCATAAGAGACTCTTGATTATAGGGAACAAACTGAGGGCTGCTTGAGGGAAGGTGGGTGGGGGGATAGGGTAACTGGTGATGGGCATTAAAAGGAGGGCCTTGATGTGATGAGCACTGGGTGTTATATGCAACTGATGAATCACTAAATTCTACCCCTGAAACTAATAATATACTGTATGTTAACTTGAATTTTAAATTAATTAATTAATTAATTAAAACAAAACCATCAAGACACCCCCAACAACAACAAAACAAAATGAAACTAAAGCAAACCTTTGTCCTACAAATAGATTATAGCTAATGGGCTAACTGAAAAACCCAGGTCTTGTCATATGAACTGTAATCAAGGCTGATGACCTCTCTTTACTCATATACTGATTATTCTTAAACTAGAGGCATAGCTTTGTATTGCACAGATATGTTACTTCAAGGTAACTATTGCAGCTCATTTATTTGCAAAAAATAAGAGTTGCATTAAAAAGTAGAAAACAGGAAACAGAAATAGAAGAGCAGTGTCAAGTTCAAAGGAGGTGATGGTTCCAGTGCACCCACACTAGTGATGATGCATCGGAAATCTGGCTGGGAGCATCACTCTTCAGTAAGGGACAAGGGCAAATGAGCAGGCTTCCAGAGAACAGCTATCCCCACGCTTAGTGAGAGATGGCAGGATGTGACACTCAACGGAGGAATGAAGTATATTTACTGTGGTTAGTAGGCCGGGAAGAGAAGTGAAACTATATAATTAACTTACTCATAAACCTCTACTGAGGTTCTAGATATCAGCACTGTGCAAGTGACAGATTAGTAATCTTTAAATATTTGAAGAACTACGAGGGCTAAAAAGTTTACAAACAAAATGATTCTCTCAACAGCCCACAGAATGCGAGAAAATATTTTCAAATTGTCTATCTAATAAGAGACTGATATCCAGCTTTTCCCCATTGAGAATAATGCAATTCAGTAAGGTGGCAGGATACAAAATCAATGCCCAGAAATCAGTTGCATTTCTATACACGAATAACGAGACTGAAGAAAGAGAAATTAGGGAATCCATCCCATTTACAATAACACCAAAAACCATACGTTACCTTGGAATTAACTTAACCAGAGACGTAAAGGACCTATATGCTAGAAACTATAGATCACTTTTGAAAGATATTGAGGAAGACATAAAAAGATGGAAAAATATTCCATGCTCATGGATTGGAAGAATTAACATAGTTAAAATGTCCATACTACCCAGAGCAATCTACACTTTCAATGCTATCCCGATCAAAATACCGAGGACATTTTTCAAAGAACTGGAACAAATAGTCCTTAAATTTGTATGGAA
>NC_048231.1:51248591-51338535 GCF_002007445.2 Ailuropoda melanoleuca
ATGAGAGACTATAGACTATGGGAAACAATCTGGGGACTTCAGAGGGGAGGGGGTGGGGGAAGGGGATGGACTGGTGGTGGGTAGTAAGGAGGGCACATATTGCATGGTGCACTGGGTGTTATAAGCAACTAATGAAGCATCAAACTTTACATCAGAATCAGGGGATGTACTGTATGATGATTAACATAATATAATAAAATAAAATTAATTATTAAAGCCAAAAAAAAAAAAGAGAGACTGATATCCAGAATATATAAAGAACTCTTAAGACTCAATAAGAAATCCCCATCACCGGGATAGGCCGGTGATGGGTATTAAGGAGGACATTTATTGCATGGTGCATTGAGTGTTATATGCAAATAATGAATCATGGAGCTTTACATCAAAAACTAAGGATATACTGTATAGTGACTAACATAACACAATAAAAAATTATTATTAAAAAAAAGACTCAATAAGAAATAAATAACCCAAGTAAAAATGGGCAAAGGATCTGAAGAGACAATTCTCAAAAGAAGATATACAAATGGACAACAAGTACATGAAAAGATACTCAAGGTCTGCAGTCATTTGGGAAATGCAACTCAAATACATGGTGAGTACCACTTCTCGCCCACTGGGATGGCAAAAATCAAAAAGATGGACAAGAACAAACACTGGCGAAGATGTGGAGAAAATGGTGCCCTCAAACCCTGCAGGTGGGAATAAAAGTGGTACAATTTCTTTGGAAAAGAATTTTTTTTAAAACATAAACATGGAATTACCATATGACCCAGAAATTCTACTCCTAGGTAAATGAACTGAGAGAAATGAAAACATACATGCATACAAAATCTTTTTTCCAATATTCATATCCATATTCATATTCATATTCATATTCAATATCCATATTCCTATTCCAATATATTGGAATATATTGGAATATATTCCAATATTCATAGCAATGTTATTCATGAAGAGCCAAAAAGTGAGAATCCAGAAGTCTACTGACTGATGATCCAATATATAAAATGAGGTATATCCACACAATGGATTAATAAGCTATCAAAAGGAATAAAATACTGATATATACTACAATATGGATGAAACTAGAAACCATCATACTAAGTGAAAGAATCCAGTCACAAAAGACCCTGTATATTATATGATTCCATTTATATGAAAGGCCCAGAATAAGCAAATGGGTAGAGACACAAAGTACCTTAGTAGTTGCCTAGGACTGGGGTTGAGGGGTGGAAATGCAGTTCACTGCTAAAATGTATAGGATTTCTTCAAGGGGTGATGAAAATGCTCTAAAATTAGATTGTAGTGATGATCTTACAACTCTTTGTTTGTACAATAACCACTGAATAGTATACTTTAAATCAGTAAATTGTATAGTGTGTGAATGATATATCAATAAAGCTGGTTTAAAAAAAAAAAAAAAAAAGGAAAAATGACACTCTGTATCATTTCAGAAAGCAGACCTAAACATCAATGTTCAGAGTAATGAGAAAGTTAAATTTGGAGACAGATGAAGTGTGACAGTCCATCATTTAGATGTAGCCAATAATCAGAATGGGCTCTCATACTGCTAAAGACAGCAAGTTCAGGGAGAGGCTGAATCAGCTTCCAAACTAGCTCCCATGGATGGAATCCCTACAACTGAGAAGAATCCTCTGGATCTGTTAAAATCTAGAGTGAAATGCAACTCTAAAATACTACCGATGTATGTAATGAATAAGAACCTGCACATTCTAATTCAACACTTACTCTTCAGTAACACTACTAGTAACAACAGTTTAAAGTAAAAATAAGAGCCATAGTCCCATCACCCTAGAAATCTGAAAGCTTATTTCAAATATATGTATATACTAGGAACAGCCAACAAACATTTCATACTCCTTTCTTAATCTTTGCTAATCTCTCTGTTTTTGCATTAAACAATAAGCTGCCTTCAGTGTTACTGTTAATTTGACCTCAGTGTACGTGCTCTGACCATGGGGAATTGTATCCATCTTGTGTACCCATAATGGAGTTAAAAAAATAATAAAAGTTCACAGATAGATTCTGAAAAATCTATACAGTCAACATCAAATAACTGATGCTTGTAGAAAACCATACGGCAGGGATAATGTAATGCACCAGAACGTACAGGTGGGATGATGACCAACCGAATCCATCTTCCTCTTACCATAGTCACTACATGCAAAGGGCCAGGCTTCCTGTAGGCTTGGTCTAATTTAAGTTAGGTTTTACTGGGTAAATGTTTCTATTTTTTTAAATTCTTTTTGATAATAATTTTTTATTATGTTATGTTAGTCACCATACAGTACATCCCTAGTTTTTGATGTAATGTTACATGATTCCTTACTTGCACATAACACCCAGTGCACCATGCAATAAGGAGGGCACGTATTGCATTTTTTAAATTTTAAAACTTTAAGTGTAAAAAGTAGTTAGAGCCACACTTTTCCGACAACAGAAACCATCATGATTGTCATTTTATTTGTAACTCCTAACATAATAGTTGATTAACAACAACAAAAAGAAGACTTTATAAACATCACACCAGTGTATACAATAATGCTGGGATGAAAAAGCAGAAGAATTACTATTTTCCATTCAACAGATATGTACTGAGTAACAGCTATGTACAAGGCCCAGTACCCAACCCTGGAGGGTCACATTTTCTGTAAACTCCAGGAGTTTATACTATATATTTTTTTAAAAGAGGACATCACTAGAGTACACAGAAGAAAAACTGCAGTAAGTTTCATGAAAATAAATAGAAAATCAATAAAAATATTTATCAACTATCAAAAATAAATAGGAAATAGGTGGGCAAATCAATACAAATTCAGAAATAGGTCACTTTTAGAGGGTGGTGGGAGTAGAGCCTGGACACACAGAATGTATTACAGTCACTAGAAGTATGTGTGTAAGGGAGCTTTCACTCACATTGCATTAGACAACCCAAAATTTCTGTACATTTTTATAAAATGCACTGATTCAATATAGCCTCAGAATAGTTTTCTAAAATATCAGCATCTACCCAGTTCATATCTGTATCTCCCCATTCTACAGTGAGAACCCTGATTTTCAACAGCAATATGTTTACTCATTTACTTTATCCAACAATACACAAATATAATTCAGAATGCCTACATCAATACCGCTAAGGAGAGTTCAAGATCTCTTTTCAGTTGGATTTTGTTTCCTGCAGAGAATTTATAGTGTACGGAGCCCAACATTTAATAATTCTGACTCTTGAATTTGCCTGTGTGTGTGTGTATATATTTATGACATCATCAGGTTCATTTTTCTGATCCTAATTTTCTGGCTCACTTTTATCATTCCTTTTAATTTAACTTTAGATTTGAATATTCAAAACATTACATCATTCAAAAATCAAAACTACATAAACCTTCTTATAACCCTTCTGTATTTTGTTCTGGAACACATTTAAGTTCCTTGGACCCAGTTCGAACCTTTTGGGTCTTGCATTAATGACTTGTTAGCTGGGTCTACAACGGAGCTTAGTCTGGGGTTAATGATTCCCCACTTCTGAGTCCAGAAGATTTCTCTGTCTGGTTGGTGGGAACGAGCACAGTTCCTGGCCCTGTGGGTGCACCATGCACTGTTCCTGCCAATCCTTCCTGATGGTTCCTTTCCCAGACTGGACAAGTTTCCTCAGCTGCACGGACAGTGGAGGGGCACACTGTGCATCTTCGGGGTACCCCCTCTGGGTGGCTCTCTCCCCTCCAGTGCTCTGTGCTATGAACAAGAGCCACCTTGGTCTGCAGACTCCTATCTCTGTCTCCATTCAGGGACTCCTTCAGCCAGGGACTCCGCCAGGCTCCACTCAGACTGCCTTTCCCTGTACTGTAGTCTGGAAATTCTCCCCGTAAGTCAGCAGAGGCCATTGGAGGGCCTGCCTCCACTGTTTGCTCCCTTTCACAGATCACTGTCCTTCCCTGCCTTTCATGTCCATGTCTTGAGAAACACTGTTCCATTTTATCTTTTTTGTTTTTTGTTTTGTCTTATTTTTGTTGGGTGTTTTTTGGGGGGGAATGGTTGGTTCAAGTAGAAGGGTAAATCCAGTCCCTGTTTTCCATCTTGGCCAGCACAGAAGATGTACTAAGAGAAATCCTACCCCCATCCTCATCTTTCCACCTACGTCTCCAAGGAGTCATGGTTAATAGTTTATGGTTTATCCTAACCTTGTGTTTCTTTCTATAAAAGTAAGCAAATAACATGTAGATTCTTTACTCTCTTGTCTTTCTTGCATAGAAGGTAGCATAGTCCACATCTTCTCTTTACTAACTTCTTCTTTTCCCTCTTCTGTATGTCCTGGAAACCACTCCATAGCAGTCCAGAGAGACCTTCAGCTTTACTTCTAATGGCTCCAGAATATTCCGTTTCATATATGCACCATGGTTCATTCACACAGACTTCCAGGATTAGGCATTTAATTTGCTAATACAAATAATGCCACAATGAGTAATCTTGAGTGTATGTTGTTTCATTTTAGGGGGATTCTTTTTCTGGGTGAACTCTAAGGCCTGGGATTGCTGGTTGCCAGGATAGCTGCACATCACATGGTCTTACTTTGGGTTCTTCAGAAGCAGACCTCATGACCAGGAAACAAATGCAGGCAAGAAAGGGTGTTCTGTTGAGCGTGCTGTACTAGCGGAAACAGGTGCTTAATCCTGCAGGGAAACTCTGGGAAATGGTGCAAAGAACAGGTTTCAAAATTATCTCACCTGAGGAATTACATCAATCCACGCTCAGGACTCACTGGTTGACAGCTATGCCCAGAGACTATGAATTCCCAGGCATTTCCAACCTGCCATGCCAATAGGCAGAGGAAACTTCCAAGGTTCTGGGGGTGGAAATCCCATAGCACATTGAAACATCCATGGAAAGGAGGGAAAGGGCAAGGACAGAGCCAGGAAGGTGATTCTCTTTGACTTTGTCAAATCTCTCTCCACAGGGTGGGTGCCATCGTGTACTCACACCAGCAATGTAAGTGAGGGCCTGTTTTGCCTCAGCTCGGCTGATAGAATGTTCCCAGATTTTGAATTTCTGCCAATTTACTGGATGAGAAATGATATCTCAGTGTAAGTGCTGCTTTAACTTGCATTTCTCTTATTCTGAGTGAACCTGAACATCTTCACATAGGCCTAAACCATTTCTATAACCATTTATATGAACTGTCTGTTCATGTCTTTTATCCATTTTTCCTCCTGACTTTTGGTCTTTTCTTTGATTTTTAAGACTTCTTTAATATTATGAGCCTATTCCTTTATTTCTGACATTGCAAGAATTTTTTTCCCAGTGTGTCATTTCTCTTTTGATTTTGCTTATAGTGGTTTTTGTCATGCAAATTTTTAAATTTTTTTATGTTGTTACAAATTCATCAATCTTTTCTTTTACTCCATCTGGCTTCTGAGTCATAGAAAGGCTTTCCTTATATGCAGTTTATAAATGCATTCACCCATGTTTTATTTTAGTATTTGTCTGGCTTCATTTTTTCCCTTGATTTTCCTCTTTTTTTTTTCCTTTTTTAAGTTTTTCCTACAATTAGATCCCTGACCCATCTGAAGTTTATTCTGCTATATGTTGTGCAATATGAATCCTATTTTATATTTTCTAGACGATTATCCAGTCGTCACAACACCACTTATTAAAAATCTATATTTTCCAATAAAAAGAAATGAACTATCAAACCACCAAAAGAAATGAAGGAACTTCAACTGCATACTGCTGAAAGAAACAAGCCAATCTGAAAAGACTACATACTATATGATTCCAACTACATGGCATTCTACAAAAGGAAAAATTATGGAGATGATAAAAATGAGGGGTTGCCAGGGGGGTAAGTAGGGAAGAGAGGGATAAATAGGTAGAACACATGAGATTTTTAGGGCCCAGAAACTATTATTCTATATGATACTGTTATGAAGGACTTATATTATTATGTATCTGTCAAAATCTATAAAACCTATAAAATATACAACACAAGAATGACTCTTCATGCAGTCTATGGCCTTAAGTTAATAGTAATCTATCAACACTGGCTCATCAACTACAACAAATGTTGCAATTGCACTAATGCAAGAATGTTAAAAATAGGGGAACCTAGAGGGAGAGAAGGTATATGGGCCCCTTATGTATTTTTCTCATTTTTTTCTATAAAGCTAAATTACTCAAAAAATAAGTTTCCATAGAACAGTGGAAAAGAATAGACAGCCTTGAAATAAACTTTCACATATGTGATCAAAGGATTTTTGACAAAGGTGACAAGACCATTCAATGGAGAAAGGACAGTCTTTTCAACAAATAATACTGGGAAAACTATGTCCACATGCAAAACAGAATGAAGTTGGGCCCTTACCTCACAGTATATACAAAAATTCACTCGAAATGGAGCAAAGACCTAAACATAAGAATTAAACTATAAAACTCCTGAAAGAAAACCTTGTAGAAAAGTTTCATGACATCGTATTTGGCAATGATTTCTTGGATATGACACCGAAAGCACAGGCAACAAAAGAGAAAACAAACTAGACTACTTCAAAATTTAAAACTTATGTGCATCGAGGCACAAGCAACAGAATGAAAAAGCAACCTATCGAATGAGAAAAAATATTTACAAATCAGGGATCCATACAGGGCTAATATACAGAATATATGAAGAACATGTACAACTCAATAACAACAACAAAAACCTGAATAAATGACTTGGATAGGCATTTCTCCAAAGAAAATAAACAAATGGTCAATAAGCACATGGAAAGATGCTCAACATCTCTCATCATTAGAAAACCTACATCAAAACCATAATAAGCTACCATCTCATGCCAATTAGGGTGGCTACTATTGAAAAAAAAAAACAGTAATAAGTACTGGTGACAAGGTAGAGAAACCACAACCTTGATCTACTACTGGTGGGAATGTAAAATGTATACACCCCCCAAAAATTGAAATCAGGGTCTCAAATAAATTTTTTTCACCCATGTTCACTGCAGCATTATTCATAATAGACGAAGGGTGGAAGCAACCCACATGTCCACAGATGGATGAATAAACAAAATGTGGTCCATACATACCATACAATAGAATACTATTCAGCCATAAAAAAAGGAAGGAAATTCTGATACACACTACAGCATGGATGAACCTTGAGGCCATTATGCTAAGTGAAGTAAGCCAGTCACAAAAAGACAAATACTGAATGATTCCACTTATATAAGGGACATAGAGTAGTCAAATTCATAGAGACAGAAAGAAAAATGGTGTTTACCAGGGGCTGCAGCTGGGGGATGAAGAGAGGTTGCTTAATGGGTACAGAGTTTCAGCTTTGCAAGATGAAAAGAGTTGTAGAGATTGGTTGCACAACAATGTGAGTGTACTTTACACTACTGAATTGCATACATAAAAATGGTTAAGATGGTCAATTCTATGGGCATTTTACCACTATTAAAAATAAAATAAATAAAAACTATTTTTTGAAGTCTATGTTTTCCCACTGATTCAAGAATCCCCCTTTATTGTACTAAATTTCTGTATGTCCTTATGTCTATTTCCGAATTTTCCTCTCAGTGGCCAACTTATGTGTTAGCATCACACTATTTCATTACTGTGAATATCAGAAAATGCAATCTCCCCGTGACCCTTCTTTCAGGTTTTTCTAGATATTCTTGCATGTTTATTTTCTATATGAACATGAGAATCAAACTGTCAAGCTTGGAGTAAAAATCCATCACTTTCACTGGTTGCATTCAATTTATTAACCTCAAGATAAATGACATCTTTATCATGTAGAGCCATCCAATCCAAGAACAGGTTATGACGACCCATTTGTCCATGTTTACTTTGGACCTTCCAGGAAAGGTTTGGAATTTTCTTATATAGATTTTGTATAAGTACACTTAATTTTACTTCCAAGTATTTTATTTACTTGTTGTTATTGTCATTGATGTCATAAATAGGATTTTTTTCTACCATTTTATTTCTGGTTAGCTAATGTCTGACTGTTGTAAGCTAATCTTATATCCTTGTACCTTACTGAATTCTTCACTGTTTTAGTTTCCTCATCGATTCTTTTGGATTTTCCAGGAATCACCTGAAAAGAAACAGTCCCCCAAACTCCCTGTCATCCAATTCTTACACCTCTAATTATCTTTCCTATCTGCTTTCATTGACAAACCCCTCCAAAAAAAAAGTTAAACAGAGGTGAAGATGCTGTTATCCTTGTCTTATTGGGGGCTAGTTGGAATGATTCTCATATTTCAACACTAAGTATGATACTGAACCTATTTCTGCAGTCTCAATATTTTAGCTAATGTTACGGAATGGTTTGCCACTAATCCATACTCTATTGAGTGGTAGGGTTTTTCTGAGTTTGTTTTTTTTAATAGTCAGGAATGGGTGCTGAATTTTGTTAAAGGCCCTCAGCATCTAAAAAGAGAACACAATAAAAATCTTTACAATAATCCCAAAACTTCTATGAAGGCAGAAACCTTGGCTACATTTTCAACACTCTATCCACAAAATATTCACCCATAAAATTTAGTACCATTTTTGATAAATGCATAAATGAGCAATTTTAAGTTCCTAATTCTTCCATATAACGTTTCAATGATTATATTGTTTTCCAATGTTCATAATACACAATGAGCACATTATAACTGTCAGAGTATTCATACTTCCTCATCTAATAAGTGGACTCAAGAAATAAAGAAAAAGTAACAGTGGGAAGCTACAAACGTCATCCTTACAATTTAAGCTTTAAAGCATTTAATAACAATTCCACCTCTGTACTAGAGACTTGTTTCTTTTCTCTCTCTGGAGGTCAAGAGCAGCAATAGAGAGCTAATCTAAGCTTATTTTAAATAATCTATAAAGTTTCAACATTCATTATGCTCTCATTGTAAAAATGTTCAGGTGAAAAGCTCAGGGCATCTAGCAGCAGGTTGAAAGCTTTAATTCAGTGGGAGTAGAGGACACCATAAGCCAATAATAGAAAAGCCTTTTTAACAAAGGATGTTATTTTCTTAAAGTAGTAATCTATAGCAAATTACACAGAAAGAACTTGATTATAGTTTTCAGTCTTTTAGAAAAGGATAATTTAATATGAGTTAAAAGCTGATTCATTTTTGCAAGCGTTTTACTAGCTGTCAATTACACTCTTTATGAATCGTCCACTGAGTTTTATGTATAGTTAAACAGAGACTGGAAAACATTATTTGGTTACAATTAAGGCTTTCAATATGATATCGTAAAAGTCAGATATACGACCAAAAATATATATTCTTAATCCCCTTTTTAATTTATATTTCTATAGTCCAGATACTCACTTTCTTTAAAAACCTTTCTGTATACTTTCTGAAAGCCAACTCAAAACTTGAATAAAGCAGTTGGGTATAAATAATCAAAAACACTTTTAAATAGCATATTCTGCAATATTCTAGTGCTAAAGTAATTCTTGCTAGAACGCTGGAAAAAGTCAATACATAGGGTATCAACTTTGGGGATCATTGTGTCTGAACACACAAACAGAATACCGTAGTAGCAAGGACCCTGAAGATTACCTACGAATACATTCAACCCTTTCACATAACAGAGAAAAAAGAGTGAACTCAAGGAGGTTGAGTGATCTTCTAAGCCACATACCCAGTTACTGGTAGAGCCAGACTAGTTTTGGGGTTCCCAATCAAGTATACACTCCACTTTTTCTGTTTCTCTCTCTAACCCGCAGCTAACACAAGTGGGACACGTCTTGTAATGAATTCCACAGTATATTTTTAGGTAGTTGGCACAGGATGTCAATTTATATTTTGCTTAAAGACCCAGAGGAAAAGATCCCCTAAAGTCATTTAAAAAGAGCCTGCAGGTGACTAATAAATTATTTTTCTTTCCTTCATGATTTTAGATTGTATAATACAAAGTTAAAAGAATAGTGCCATAAGTAATAATTTTTTCTACTGGCCTATAATAAGTTTATAAATGCTCTCTCAGACAGGAGGTAGGTTTTTACAACTGATTCCACAATTATCTCCAAAAGGAATTCAGGCACCAAGAGCCACCAAATATCAATGATCTAAAAATTACCGCTGTAAAGGTCAATTTTTTGTATCTGTTCAACTCCCTCCCCCACTCCCAAATCTTGAAGATTTTTTACATGGCTACCCTCAAAAAAAAAAGTGTTACCTAGGAAAAGTTTCAAGGCTAGTTGACTAATAATTCATAGTTGCTTCCTATAATTTTTTCTGTTTTAAATCATAACTCATCCCCACTATTCTCAAAACTCTCAATATGTGCAGTGTCTATTTTCAGGCTAATCTCTTTTACATAGGTGGAAGCAACTTTCCTTTTGGCAAGAATAAGGGTGTAGTCTCCATTGTGTTCCACTGGGACAGTCTGTTCCTCCATATCAGAATCTTGGCTTCTAATTATTTTAAAGTTATCTTCTATTTGAAACAGGGACCTCTCTTAAGCTATTTTTAAATCTCAATGAAAAAAAAATTGGTACACACAAACCCTCATTATTGCCTCATTCTTGACATCTCTCCACCCTCTTGCCTATAACAGATGATCACTGTATTTCATTCTCAGATGATCTGGGCCCAAAGCAATGTCCCTTGATTATCCAGACAGAAGAAAAAATTAAAATATATATATATATATATATAGAATTACAGGGGATTAAGATATTATATATAAAGAATTATTATATATAAAGAATTATAGGGGATTAAGATATTATAAAGAATTACATATATAAAGAATTATTATATATATATTAAAGAACTACAGGAGTAGGGAATCATAAAGAACTATTAAACAAAATAAGATACATAACATTTACACATTCTATATACTGAATAATCAATATAGTGCTCCTTTATCCTTTGAGTTTTTAAAGAAACTTTAAAAAGTTAAAATTATTCACTAGAATTTAAAATGCAGAAAAAACTTCATCTTAATCCTTATAATCAATGAAAAATCTATGAACCAGACATAGGTGATTAGACTCTGACAATCAGCAGCACATCAAGCTTCTGTGTATGTTAACTACCGCCTTATAATGCTCACGATATTTTTTTTGTGTTTCCTCCAATGTGAAATTTCTTTTTTCTTTTCTTTCTAAAAACTCATAATCTAACTTTGAAACACTAATAAAACTAAGACTAATGAAGAATATTTTAAAACCAAAGAGTACGAACAACTCAAGTACAACGACTATTAAAACTTTGATCTACATATAGAAATACAGATATTGATATATTGATATATTTTCAAATATTTTAGGTATAAATTATTTGCATTCATGAAAAAGACATTGTACTATTCACATTTTATTACTTTCTTCATTTAGTATATTTATTTTATTTAATGTATGTTTTCATATCAGTTGACATATTACTGAAATGTTGTTTCTAGTGACTATATAGTATTCTATTATTACAGATTTAATAATCATCCCATGCTGGACATTGATTTTCAACCCTGAGCTCTTAAAAACACTGGGATGAAAATTTTATAGCTAAATAAATATAATTTAAATTACTTCCTTAGGGGGCACGTGGAAGGCTCAACTGGTTAAGCATCTGCCTCCGGCTCAGGTCATGATCTCAGGGTCCTGGGATCAAGCCCCACATGAGGCTCCATGCTCAGTAGGACTTCTGTTTCTCCGTCTTCCTTAATTTTTATCTCTGTACTTATTAGTAAGGTTGATTATTTATTTGCATTCATTCCCTATTTGTAGTTTTCTTTTGAAAATTATCTTGTATTTCTGTTCAAGTAAAAAAGTATTAATTTCATCCTTAAGCCAGAGTGATAATTTAGTTGGGTATAAAATTCTAGGTTAACAAATTTTCTCTTAGTACTTTAAATTCCATTGTCTTCCATAATCTATTACTATTACTGAAAGTTCCGTAATAACTCTTTTTCTTTTCCTTTGGTCAATAATCTGCCTATTCTCTTTGAAAGCCCTTAAAATGCTCCCTTTCTACCTGAAGGGCTTTTAAATTTTTCCCATCTTTATTACAAATTATCTTCTTCTAGGGTCCCGAGAAGCATTCCTTTGGAATGATTCTATGGTTGCCTTTACCTCAGCCTAATGTAATAAAATAGTACTTGTTCAGATTTTATGTTGGTTTCTTAGTCCAGGGCTTCCCCAGAGTGATTAGAAAAAGAATTCAGCTCCAAATGCATGCACTGTACAGTCTCCTATATCTAATACCCCATAACTGGTCTGTTTTACATCTAGTGTCTAGGATTTCAACTTCTATGCCTCATCCTTTAGCCTACAGGCACAATTTTGCCAACTGAAACACCCTTTCATGGCTGTTGATTTGCAGGAATCCTAATTCTTGCTCATATACTCACTTGGTTCTGTAAGGCATTAAAACTCCAACACATAAAGGGTTTATCTGGTCCAATTATCTTCATCAGCCATGTGGGTTCAATTCCTCTCATCAACAACAGTCCTTACTTCATTTTTGGCATCTACAGATTTTCTTTCCTTAATTTCAATCTCTCTCGTTATAAAATATTTTTACCTATTCTTTTTCATATTAGCAAAGAAAGATAACGGCCCTTCCACATCAACTCCCTCTGATGGCATATACTAACCTACACATTTTCAGAAATAAACTTCTGATTTGTACAAAATTCTGGAAGTCCTTACAATATTCCACAATGAAGACAGCAAAATAGAGTGATTTATCACAACAATGACACTTCAGTGCAATGGGGGGCAGGATGGTCTTTTCAATAAATAGTACTGGGTCAATTGGATGTGGAAGAAAGGAAGAAATGTAAGTGTGAAACATAATAACATGTTTATAAGAAAACAGGAGACCTTTAGTGACCTTGATATCAGCAAAAAATTCTTAAACAGGCCACAGAAAATGTTAACTATTAAAGAAACAACTTAAAATTACACTCTACTAAAATCAAGAGTTTCTATTTATCAAAAGACATCATTAAGAAAGAATGAAACCCAACAAGTAGAAAAATATGTTTTCATTAAATATATCCAAGAAAGCACTTAAGCCCAGAATTTAGAAAAACTACTACAAATGAGTATTTAGAAGATAGGATATCCAAAGGAAATATAGGCAAAAAACTTGAATAGACCCTTCACACAAAGATATTCAAATGGCTAAAAATACATGAAAAGGTGATAAGCTTCCCTAGTCTTCAACAAACCACCCTAATGTTAAAATACCACACAGCCACCAGGACGTATAAAATAAAAATGACAGACCAAGTGTTGTTGAGCATGTGGAAAAACCAAAACACTATTATATTGTTGAAGGACCGTAAATTGACACAATCACCTTGAAAAACTCTTTCATCGTGTCTACTGAAGCTAAGCTTATACATACTCCATGACTCATTAATTCCACTTCTACATACATACCCATCAGAAAATAACAATGGAACTAAAATTTTAGTAGTCTAATACAGATAATATATTTTAGGCAATATTGCCATAAAATCATTAAAATGCAAAATTTTGTATTTAATAAGTTACCATCATCCAAGAAAATTTTACTCATGTTATACATATCCTTCCTTTATCATGATGCTGGATAGAAAATGTATTTGTCTGAATTATAAGGTGTTTACTGCACTGAACTAGGTAAAACTGGAAAATCCTGGGATTAGGATAATGACTAATTTGAGCCAGAAGGTATGTCTCTGGAAAGCTATTACAGAAAAAAGCAAAGCAAAACAAAACAAAATACCATGTAACAAAAACATCACCCCTAGGGCCACTTAACAGTAAGGGTGGGCTCACACCATTAATATTCAGAAGAAACAAGAAAAAACATATATAGAGTTATTTTCCACTTCATCTCCACAGTTGACTTCTAAACATCAATAAGCAGGATGTTCAGAAAATCAAAAATCCCTGTATTATTCTCAACCATCCCTGCAACATCTTGCCCCAGCCATCTAAGGGAACTAGCTACTTATAGCTGCAAGGGATACACCAAGTAAGGAGTTCTTTGTTGGGAATCCTAATGCTCTTTCTGTTTCTAAAACCAAAGCAGCCACACAGAAAAATGGGCAAAAGATATTAAAAAGAAGGAATACAAATGAACAATAAAAATCCTAGTTGATATGCAATTCACTATTAATCCAAAAAATACAAATAAACTCCCTTCTACCAACCTACTTCAAGAGCAAAAATTCAGCGGTAGACACAGTCTGAGGCAGTGCTCTAGCCACATTCCTACATTCCACAACTATTGATCTATAAGTCCATAATTAGTCAATAAGTGAGGCTCCTAAAGTCCTTCTGCATGTTAGATCATGTCATAGCATCACTTCTGGTCTGACTTGTCTGCTTACCCAGAGTCTTCTCAACCATCAGCTCACCAGGAAGCAATAAGCAATATGCAGGGGGTCCACTAGCACAGAGGAGCAAAGACGAGAGCAGGGGAAGAGGAAAAGAGGGGAAAGAAAGCAGCAGGAAGAAAGAAAGGCAGAAAAAGAAGTCCAGTATTGAGTATGGAAAATGCCCACAACAACCTCAGATGTCCCCATTGCCACAGGCTGTTAAGTCCTAACTTAGTGCCTCTTTAATTGTGTGTAACGGTGTACTTCTGTTTTCGGGGTGACATCTGGGATCAGAGGATTTTAGCAACCTTCTGCTGCCACAGAGTCATATACAATACAGAAACAGAAAAATATTCATAGATGCTTTTACTGACTATAAATTCTTTCTTTTTTTTTTTAAAGATGGTATTATTTATTTGACAGAGAGAGACACAGCCAGCAAGAGAGGGAACACAAGCAGGGGGAGTGGGAGAGGAAGAAGCAGGCTCCCAGCAGAGCAGGGAGCCCGATACGGGGCTCGATTCCAGGACCCTGGGATCACACCCTGGGCCAAAGGCAGACGCTTAATGACTAAGCCACCCAGGTGCCCCCATAAATTCTTTCATACGTATGTATGATGTGTATGTGTGTGCACACACGTGTGCACATGTGCACACAGGAGCCACTAAGGCACTGGTGTTTGGTGCATTCCAAAGCTACAAAATAGCAACTCGGAAATAATAATGTCTGGAAATCGAATAAGCTAAATATCCAAGAAAGGGGTAAAAAGCTTCAAACCAACACTGTCGTGTAGCTACAGGCTTTTAAGACATAGACGTATAATATCTCAGAAACACAACAGTGGCAATTATACCATCTCCCTCTGCAGGCTTCATTCATAGCCTGCTTTTCAATATACTTGCAAGAGGTCTATTCTGATTAAACACATTTTTAAAAGAGAGGGATCTGCCTAAGTTTGTCTAAGGGGGAATGTCTATTAATCAGTATTCGTCACTGAAAAATTTTACTCCTTCAGAGGGCAAGTTCAATTAGCACCTCAGTCAGGCATTTACTCCACAAACACTGGTTGTACNGGAGACCTTTAGTGACCTTGATATCAGCAAAAAATTCTTAAACAGGCCACAGAAAATGTTAACTATTAAAGAAACAACTTAAAATTACACTCTACTAAAATCAAGAGTTTCTATTTATCAAAAGACATCATTAAGAAAGAATGAAACCCAACAAGTAGAAAAATATGTTTTCATTAAATATATCCAAGAAAGCACTTAAGCCCAGAATTTAGAAAAACTACTACAAATGAGTATTTAGAAGATAGGATATCCAAAGGAAATATAGGCAAAAAACTTGAATAGACCCTTCACACAAAGATATTCAAATGGCTAAAAATACATGAAAAGGTGATAAGCTTCCCTAGTCTTCAACAAACCACCCTAATGTTAAAATACCACACAGCCACCAGGACGTATAAAATAAAAATGACAGACCAAGTGTTGTTGAGCATGTGGAAAAACCAAAACACTATTATATTGTTGAGGGACCGTAAATTGACACAATCACCTTGAAAAACTCTTTCATCGTGTCTACTGAAGCTAAGCTTATACATACTCCATGACTCATTAATTCCACTTCTACATACATACCCATCAGAAAATAACAATGGAACTAAAATTTTAGTAGTCTAATACAGATAATATATTTTAGGCAATATTGCCATAAAATCATTAAAATGCAAAATTTTGTATTTAATAAGTTACCATCATCCAAGAAAATTTTACTCATGTTATACATATCCTTCCTTTATCATGATGCTGGATAGAAAATGTATTTGTCTGAATTATAAGGTGTTTACTGCACTGAACTAGGTAAAACTGGAAAATCCTGGGATTAGGATAATGACTAATTTGAGCCAGAAGGTATGTCTCTGGAAAGCTATTACAGAAAAAAGCAAAGCAAAACAAAACAAAATACCATGTAACAAAAACATCACCCCTAGGGCCACTTAACAGTAAGGGTGGGCTCACACCATTAATATTCAGAAGAAACAAGAAAAAACATATATAGAGTTATTTTCCACTTCATCTCCACAGTTGACTTCTAAACATCAATAAGCAGGATGTTCAGAAAATCAAAAATCCCTGTATTATTCTCAACCATCCCTGCAACATCTTGCCCCAGCCATCTAAGGGAACTAGCTACTTATAGCTGCAAGGGATACACCAAGTAAGGAGTTCTTTGTTGGGAATCCTAATGCTCTTTCTGTTTCTAAAACCAAAGCAGCCACACAGAAAAATGGGCAAAAGATATTAAAAAGAAGGAATACAAATGAACAATAAAAATCCTAGTTGATATGCAATTCACTATTAATCCAAAAAATACAAATAAACTCCCTTCTACCAACCTACTTCAAGAGCAAAAATTCAGCGGTAGACACAGTCTGAGGCAGTGCTCTAGCCACATTCCTACATTCCACAACTATTGATCTATAAGTCCATAATTAGTCAATAAGTGAGGCTCCTAAAGTCCTTCTGCATGTTAGATCATGTCATAGCATCACTTCTGGTCTGACTTGTCTGCTTACCCAGAGTCTTCTCAACCATCAGCTCACCAGGAAGCAATAAGCAATATGCAGGGGGTCCACTAGCACAGAGGAGCAAAGACGAGAGCAGGGGAAGAGGAAAAGAGGGGAAAGAAAGCAGCAGGAAGAAAGAAAGGCAGAAAAAGAAGTCCAGTATTGAGTATGGAAAATGCCCACAACAACCTCAGATGTCCCCATTGCCACAGGCTGTTAAGTCCTAACTTAGTGCCTCTTTAATTGTGTGTAACGGTGTACTTCTGTTTTCGGGGTGACATCTGGGATCAGAGGATTTTAGCAACCTTCTGCTGCCACAGAGTCATATACAATACAGAAACAGAAAAATATTCATAGATGCTTTTACTGACTATAAATTCTTTCTTTTTTTTTTTAAAGATGGTATTATTTATTTGACAGAGAGAGACACAGCCAGCAAGAGAGGGAACACAAGCAGGGGGAGTGGGAGAGGAAGAAGCAGGCTCCCAGCAGAGCAGGGAGCCCGATACGGGGCTCGATTCCAGGACCCTGGGATCACACCCTGGGCCAAAGGCAGACGCTTAATGACTAAGCCACCCAGGTGCCCCCATAAATTCTTTCATACGTATGTATGATGTGTATGTGTGTGCACACACGTGTGCACATGTGCACACAGGAGCCACTAAGGCACTGGTGTTTGGTGCATTCCAAAGCTACAAAATAGCAACTCGGAAATAATAATGTCTGGAAATCAAATAAGCTAAATATCCAAGAAAGGGGTAAAAAGCTTCAAACCAACACTGTCGTGTAGCTACAGGCTTTTAAGACATAGACGTATAATATCTCAGAAACACAACAGTGGCAATTATACCATCTCCCTCTGCAGGCTTCATTCATAGCCTGCTTTTCAATATACTTGCAAGAGGTCTATTCTGATTAAACATATTTTTAAAAGAGAGGGATCTGCCTAAGTTTGTCTAAGGGGGAATGTCTATTAATCAGTATTCGTCACTGAAAAATTTTACTCCTTCAGAGGGCAAGTTCAATTAGCACTTCAGTCAGGCATTTACTCCACAAACACTGGTTGTATACCTACAACGTGTGAGGCCCTGGGAACGCACAGCTGAATAAGACATATCCTTACCCTCGAGGAGCTCACAGAATACGGAGGAGACAGCAAGTTGAAATTGCTAGGGGATAAGGTGCATCCCTGGGGTATGGAAGGGGCCCTAAACTCTAAAGGAAGCAGTTCCATCCCTTAGAAACGAAAATGGGAAGGCCTGACCTTCATTTTGAAGGCTGACAAGGAATTCACCAGACAAAGGGGGAAGAGCCCTCTGGGTAGAATAAAAGGCAGAGGGAAAGCCACAGAAGACTGAACATCACAGCCTGCTGTGAGTATGTGGGAAGAATGGCAGAGGGCCATGCGGGTCTTCCCAAGAAGTCTGACTTTTATGGAAGGGGAGACATGTGCACTGCATGAATGAGAGCAAGATGGCAGGTGGCGTAGAGCAAAGGGAGACTGACAGCAAAAGACCGGTTAGAGCTGACTTGAAAGGCCCAGCTAGGAAGGGGGCTGCCCTGAGGCGATAGCCCTAGGGTGCTAAAGAGATACGTGGGGGTGAGGGAGGTGAAAGCAGCAGCAGCAGGACTTCTGTAGGAAGAGAAACTTGTATTCAGTGCCCACGTTGTAAAGGGAGTATCTGCACAGGATGAGGGGACGACGGACCACACGCGTGGTGTGGGAGGAAGTCTGCTGTGGTTGTTTGCAAGGGGAGGTGAGGGGATGTTGTGGTAGACTAAGTTTCTCCAACAAGCACATTAAACCACTCATCTCTTCCACGTGTTCCCTCTGTACTTGCACGCACCTCCACCATACACCTTGTCAACGCTTTGCAGATACTATTTACTAACACAGTCGGTCATTTTTCCTGATTACAACAGAGCCAAAGGATGGTGACGTTCTTACTCACTTTTCTTTCAGTCTTTGGCATCTGGCAGTGACTAGGATGGAGGGAAATGGAGAGAATTTTCTGGGGAACAATTTCTTCTCCATCCAAATTTGATTTTTGAAGATCCGAGTCTTCTCCCTCCATTCCCGTGTACAGAATGTGGATGGGCATAATATCCTCTACTAGTGCCTAACAAGGCCAGGGTGGCCTTTCTTTTACTATTTCAATAAACTGACTTGCCAGATTATTAGAACTATAGTATTCATAAGAACTGAACCTTTTATAGTTTGAGAAGGACCAACCCACTGACTTAACACCCTCTATTCAACTACAAAGCTGTCTGATAATGAAAAGAATCAACAGCAAATCAGCGTCATGACTCCAAGAAATTTGACAATGGCAAAGTGTTCTTCTCTCACCCACCTGCTGGACAAAATCCCTATTAAACTCCACCTTAAGTGTGTGCCCCAAGCTTCCAGTAAGACTGAATGTGTAGTAGGCCCTCGATATCTGCTAATTTTGTTTATCTGTAGATGATAACCTTTCATTCTTTTTAGAATTTGGAGAACATTTATAAAACAAGAAGCAGGAGTTTAATGAAGGGGTACATTTTAATTTCGGCAAGACCAAGTAACCAGGTACCTGTATGTTTAGAAACCCTCAAGATGAGTGATGTTCGGGATCTTAAAAATCTCTAGCAAATGGCTCCACTGAGATAAACTAAAATCAGCTTTGGAAAGATAATGTGTGAGTTGTGATCCTTTGCTGGATTTTATTCATTTCCCTTCATCCTAACACACCCCGACATTCAATAGTGATGAAACGGCACATATGGATAATGCTGTTTGGTATATGCTAACAATCTTGGCAGGTTTCCCTTTAATAAACCACTCCAGATGTTAGTCTCAGTAATTATGCCTGCCATCATTCAGCTTTAGCAATGAAATACTGCTGTTACAATTCCTTGTTTGTATTTCTATGGATCATCTGCAAGTATAAAGCCCGCACAGTGAAGACAGCCCCATGAATGGGCTCTGCATAGAAACGTGCAAAAACAAAGACGCAGCGACAGGATGACCAGTGTGAACTGGAACTATGAAAACACACATGCTACTAGACATTTTCAATGATTCTTACATAGTACATTTGTACATCTATAGCTAATGAAACATTTATACATCCCTTTGTATGAGTATTTCAAAATATGCCAGTAAAGTGATAAATCTCATCTACACGATTATCTGTGGTACAGATAAAACAGGCTATTGTACGTGAAAAGACATCTACTCTGAAAACCTGTTTCTAGGAAAATTTAAATTGAGATGGGTGTGCTAAACTTTTAAGAGTATTGTTAGAATCAGAAAAAAACCTGAGATTGTTTTCATTTTCTAAAGGCTTAATTTGCAAAAAAGGCTTTTTTGTGATCCTATTAAGAAATAAAATAAGTCAAAATAGATCTACAATTCAGTGTCAGAACAATAAGTTATAATGACTTGATTTAAATAAAAATCCTTGAAAAGGTATGTCTGATGTTACAAGCAATGCGATTTTCTTGACTTTAAAATGAATCTACTTGGTGAGGAATAATAAACCCAATCTTTTGGGATATTTAAATGATCACGCCAAAAAGCCAACATTAACCATTAAAATGATTAAGCTGATATTAAACGACTGCTGACATTAGAATATTGAAAAGTATTAATAAGGCTGTCAGTGTCACTGAGGCACCGGGAAAGGAACTTTTATAAAGAACTAATTTTACATTAAGGAATTTGAGCAACATTTTTATCTACTTATCCTCAAACCATCATGAGAGCAATGTCAATATTCCTGTCAAAACCCATTAGTTTCACTGACAGTATAAAGAGAATACTGCACTGGGATGGGAGGTTGGCCACAAATTGTGAGCCATGCCACTTGAAACACCTTAATAAGCAGCACAGCACCAGACACCACTCTTCAGAAGCCGACAGTCCGAGCCGGAGCAGCTAAGTGTACAGAAAAGGCCCCTAAGGTAGATGAAATCCAAGCAAGGAATACCGACTGAGGAGAAAATAAACTGTATGTCAAAGACAGACGGGGGCATTTTTAACTCTTCGAATTACGTGATGATGCGCAGAAATAGCAAGTAAATTGCTGTAAACCTACTGCATAGCATGTAGTGCTGAATGCACTCCCAAGTTTTAGAGCGCATTAAGTGCCACTGACTGGCGCATCGTGCCCTAGCGCTGTGCGGCAGCCTGTCACCCCCGTGGCAGGGACCCTTGCCATGTGCGTCACAGCTCTCCCACAAACACGGCCAAAAACCAAAAGGGGCAAAATATTCTCAAAACCAATCTGACATTGGAAAATTACCTTTTTGCGTCAAGAATACCTTGAAGGACCTGGGACTCATTTTTGGTTTGCATGTCTTGCTAGGGGATTTCACGTCATGATGGGCTCTGACTCCCCATCTATAGGGCACGTTAGCTAGAGAACAGCAGCCTCTGGAGGAAGGTCAATGTGGGTTCAAGCCCCCACCCTGCCGCATGTTAGCACTTCCAGCACACTGGTCAAGTTGATCAAACTCTGGAAGCCTCTGTTTTCTCATTTGCAAAATGGGAATAACAACAACCCTTCTGGCTCCAGGGCTAGAGCCAGAAAATTCAATGAGACAATGCTCAGGAAAAACAGCCCAGGGCCCCTCTCAGGAAGCCTTCAATAAAGCTTTGTGTCTTTCTTTTTTCTTTAAGCTGTTTTTTGACCTCAATTTTTAAAATACTATCTCAAATGTATACATTCTGACCTTTGAAACTTACCACACTTGTGTAACATTTCATGAATTCATTCTTATATCCTGTTCCTTCCCTTTATACTTAATACCACTGTGGAAGGGAGTTACCTATGCCTGCTGCTATTAACTATCCACACCTGATCAAAATCAAAGTATTTCCCAAAGCATTCTTTTTTATGAGGAAGACCTGTCATTAATCACCATCAGTAATGTCTCACCACATTTCATGGAATGGAAAATGACTACAAAAACATGAGACACATGGAATTTAGTAAGACTAGAATGCATACCCTTCCTATGTTCTAGGGCTGGTGAGTACTCAAATTTAAGGGAAGCTGACAACAGAAAGGGAAAGTGAAATGGACAGAAGAGTCATTACAAGCCCCTGGAAGACCAGAACCCCCAGAAGCAAGCTAGAAGTCTTCTGTGATCACTCGTGCTACTCTTGACCACTAGACTGGCACCGCAGAGAACAGTCATGCCTAAAACAACTCAACCCCAAGGTTTTCTGTGATACTCCACTGCCTCTGAACAGTGACCTGAGGTCCTATGGCTTTCTGAGACCTGGAACCACCAAATCTCTATGACCCACTACACTTCAAATTATACTTCCCATTTTTGAAAATACCAGTCCCATCTCTCCCTTCCCTATACTTATTCATACTTGCCCCACCTCCTTTAGCCGCCCCCCCCCGTCCCCCACAGCCCTAGTCTGCATCTGTGATAGTCCACCTAGCCTTCCAGAACCCAGTGCAAATGCCACTTCCTCTATAACACCTTCCTGGATTCTCCTTAGGTGCAACTACTCTCCCCTTATACATCTAAAAGGCACCTATTTTCCACTTTGAATTAGAGTTCTTTACTGATATTCTAGATGGCCTCTATTATACCCTACTCTCTCCCTGAACAATGAGCCTGTGGAGGGATTTGTCTTCATATTTTCCACACAGCATTACACACGGTAGTCAATACATTTTTTTGGCAGAAAGAGTGGATTAAGTTCAATGGTAGACCAATATACCATGTGTTTCTAGAACAGGAGGGCCTTACAAAATAGCAGGAAGGTGAGTCTTTGGGATCGGACTGCCTGGCTACCAATCCTAGTTCTGTCACATATTAGCTGTGGGACTGTGGACAAGTTACTCCCAACAACAGAGGCAGATGCCAAAGAGGAAGAGAAAGCTTCATAGGATGGGTAGGAAGTGGGATAGATCGTGCAGGTGGAGTGCTCAGTGAGTAGTAACCCCTCCAATGTTAGTTATTAAAACATTTATAAAAACACATTCTTGCAAGTCACTAGTTTCCCTCACATAAGAATAAAAGAAGCAATGTCAAGGCAAGCGAATCTGTAGTCCGTGTCAGCCTGCCAGCACAGTCATCTTCAGAGTGAGCGCCTACGGAATTTACACTTGTTCTCCACAATGCATATTTGATAAGATACTGGTGTGAACTCAATGCCCCAGAAAAACTACTTCCAAAATATAAGCAAACTAATTCCAGGAAATCTTTTTTCTTCATATTTCTCTGTAACTTTCATAATTTCTTGCTGAAAAGTTAATTGAGGAAGGATAAATATACCTCCTCCCACCCAAATCCCTCGTGAAGGTATACTATATAATAATGTCATTCCTAGAGGATCACGGCATTTCTCTTCAATCAGCAGGTGATCCACGTCTCTTGGTAGACACAGGGATAGCATGCTCCTGGCATGATTAGAAAACCAAAGATAATTTGGTTTTAACCAGCAAAAACAGAGAAAGATGGGACTTTATGACTAGTGACACTCACCATGAAACCCAACGGTAATCATGGTTGGCTTCCCAATTTCTTAAAAGTTTCTAATTACCCAATTGTTTCCACACAATGTTTCAAAATGAAAATATTTGTGGTCCTTAGTAATGCCCTTATAGAAATACATTTTCTGCTCCCATTAAAACATTCTGCTATCCAGACTCTAACTTTTTAAAGCTATTTAATACTTGTTAGGCTTGATCAAAAGCATTATCCATAAATTTTGATATAAGGTTGGAACTACATGAGGTATAGTTTCCCAGAGAGAGAAGGCAAAATAATAGATAATGTGGACTTTAATGTGCCTGAGTCGATTTTTCATCATTCATTCATTCTATAAACATCAATAGTTCTTACTATGTGCCCGGCTCTGGGAAAGTCACTTTGGATAAAAAGAAAACCTAAACCAGTCTCTTCTCAAGGGGCTTGCACTCAGAAAGGGGTCCAGTCTAACAGAGATTTAAATTTCAAAATATAAACACATAACCCAATTCAAGTTCTTATTTAAAGCACTGTTAAAAAAATCTCCATATTGTTCCCATATGTTCAATATAAAAATTTTGAAAATTTTGCTTCCAATATTTCCAAATTAAAAAAGCACTCTGGGTGGCTCAGTTGGTTGAGCATCTGACTCTTGATTTTGGCCCAGGTCATAATCTCAGGGTCGTGGGACTGAGTCCCATGTGGGGCTCCATGCTCAGTGCAGAGTCGGTGAGGGATTCTCTCCACCTCCCTCCCCGTTCCCCCAACTTCTGCATGCTCCCTTTATCTCTAAATGAATAAGTAAAATATTTTAAAAATAAATAAATAAATAAAAATAAAAGTACTCTGATTTTCATATTTTCCCCTATATGGAAGTTGGCTGAAGTAAAGGTCTTAAAAATACAAAAATGTATAATCAAAACATTTATAATAAACTATTTTCTTTTTAAAACTACTTAATTCAGATATGGCGTCTGAGAAATATTCATCCCAAAGTGGAAAAAGGTAAATATCTTTCTGGGTCATGGGATGAGGCTTTTGAAATCTCTAATAAATAACATTATTCACATTCAATGAAAGTTCCAGAAAACAAAGAACTCAACATATAATCATAATTTAATTTCCCATTGGATTAGAAAAGAATTACAGTTGAAGAAGGCCTGTCCCAAACCCCAGTACTAACCCTTCATTTCACATCACTGGGGAGCTGAAGAAATGTTAGGCTTCTCCTAAAGAGTTTATCAAGGCAGTCAGAATTAATGAAGTTTAGGTAACAGCCATAATTTTAAAATACTGAACTATATTGCTTGCAGATGGTCTTCAATTTATCTATTCCAGGAGTATTTTGTGACTTCCAGACTTGGAATTCTGAACAGTTCTGTCTCTTGAAAACATTTATACATGTAGTTCACTAGAACTTACAAAATACAAAATGTCATACATTCATTCACTTAAAGAAAAAATCTTAATGAATTAGATGTGTCAGGAATAGGCCTGAGCACTTTCTGAGACAGACCATCCCTGCTCATAGGGAACTCTCAGCCCAATAAGCAATACAGACAAATAAAAGCAGGTGTAATATAAGGCACTAAATGTAATAATATAAATAATACATAAGGCGGAACAAAGGAAGAAAACACAGTGGTTAAATATGAGCTTTGGAGTTAGCCTCAGAACTGAACCATGGTTAGGTTTTTTTCTACAAACACGATTTTTCCAAAAAAAACCCCTTCCAAACAGCTAACAAATTAATTATAGAAATGCAGCCTTCTGCTCCACGCTGGGAGCCACCTGTGACCTGAAGGCCACTGTGAATCTATGCCTACTTACATGTGCTTTTCCAGAGAGGAATAGTAGCAGAGATGTCTGGCCTCCAGTAGCTTCTGTCATATAGAGTTCACCTATCACAGTTCAGGGTTTGCTACTGAATGACATTAATTTCTATAGCTATTAATAAAAGATCTCGATTGTGGCACATGGCTCCTTCTCTGATTTCTGCTGACACATGACCCACACACTGAGTGTCAGTCCAATCATCTCTGCCTACAGCATATACACCTCAGGTACCTGTAAGTGAAAGATAATGTAAATATAGCCATTTGACAATTACTTCATGGGGCTCTTTGTGGTGCGATGATAAAGGATAATGATTTATCACCTTCAAGGTAAATAAGCCCTTTTTAGGAAGGCACATTATTCAGTAAAAACACTGAGTATAAAGCACTGATATGAACTAAGAAAATTATTTTTAAAAAATTAAAAGGTACTTACTACTAATTACAACTTTAATGAGTGTAATAAATAAGAATAAAGCCAGGGATGTCAACTGATAAGGAAAGTAAATTCAGGCAGCAGGCATCGCTGATGGCTTCTCTTCTGACATTTGTCTGTAAAGTTTTCAGGAGATCGTGGTTAAATTTCAAGTTCACATGTGTACTCTGCCTCCAACTCCCCCATGTAGGAATAGTACACAACAGGGTTGCTGGTCTGTGCCAGTCCCCTTTGCTCCCCACCCCACAAAGAAACAACCCACAGGGGCTTCTGGTCCTGGAGCTCGGGGCAAGGCCCACACGCTGTGTGGAAACTGACTGTAGGAAGGACTCGGGTCTGAAACCTTTTTACCTGGAGCAGATTGTTTCCTTATCTCTATAATATGGACTATTGTGAAGCTGAGATGAGCACAGAAACCATGCGCTTTGTACAAAGCCTGGTGCTTACAAATGCAATAAAAGGATGCTTGTATTTTCACCCTTCCTGCTCCGGAAGTTCTCTGCCATGACCTCTCAGGTTCTTGCACTTTGTACAAAAACTGCCACCCCATCACTTACTGTGAGACCTCAGGCATATATCACTGTCTCTTATGGCAGCCGTGTCAACTTGCAACTAAGCTTAGTAATGTCACCTGCCCCAGAGGTAGGTTGTGGGAAGAATCAAAGAGGATAATTTAGGAGAAAAGGCTTTGCAATCTGCAACAGATAGTCATACTGCTGATGGTGGCATTCCTGTGCCGTCAGGCAGCCTGAAACGTAAGTTAATAAAAACGTTCTCCACACCATCCAGTTGGGTGAGACATGGTTACAACCCAGTAAACCAAGGTTCCAAGGGGTGGACAGATAACCCAGGAAGACCTGGCCGAAGAAATAATCCACAAAATGATGCAATCTTCCTGGTTATTTTCAGATCTAAGATCAAGTCAATGAAGAAGGGCATGGGAAGTCATAAGGAGAGCCAGAGTAGGAAGGTTCTGGAGTTTATAAGTGTTTGTGGAGTATTTCCTATGTCTAAGGAAGACTAGCGGTTTTCCCGGGTGGGGAAAAAATCCGAAAGCTGCCTCAAAGACAGGAATAGGCAGGGTGGGAAGAGGCCGGTCCCACAGGTCCCAGGGCCATGTGCCTGCAGGTGGTGCAGCACTGGTGGGCACAGGAGACCTCTTTCCAGCCCCTCTTCCCAATCTTTCCTGGTCAGAGGTCACACTGCCCAGAGCTCAGGTACAAATGTTATTCAGCTCCTTCTTGTTTAACTTCTCCTCAACAACATCAATTCTCTGGTTCAATCTGTATCCAGATTGATCTTACTCAGATCAAGTCACTGCTCAAAAGCTTCCAGTGGCTCCTCATTGCCTTTAAAGTTTAAATTCCTTACCATAACATTTCCTTCTGCTTTCTTCCAAAACATGATCCGAAGCAACCTTTCTGAATACCTCTCCAGGCTTCGTTAGGCATTCCATACCCAACAAACCTGACAACTTCCTTATCCTGTGTGTTCCTCCCACCCCAGCTCTCCTGCCCCCCAGCTGGCTACTACAGTTCATGCACCCTGGAATTTGGCATCTTTCCCACACCCACACCCTTCACACAGTCCCCAAGAGATAAGTTCACCTCAGGTCACCCATCTTTGTCTCCAGGGACCCTTCCTCATCGTCTCCCATTTTCTCAACACCCAGAGCCTTTTATATGATTGCTGTATGTCTAATACAGTGCTTACACCTAATAAATTCTCATTAGGTGTGTTCAGTGAGTGAATGCACCTTTTTTTTAAAGATTTTATTTATTTGACACAGAGAGAGAGAGAGAGCACAGCAAGGGGAGCAGCAGGCACAGGGACAAGGAGAAGCAGGCTCCCCGCTGAGCAGGGAGCCCAATACGGGGCTGGATCCCAGGACCCTGAGATCATGACGTGAGCCGAAGGCAGACGCTTAACTGACTGATCCACCCAGGTATCCCAAGTGAAAGCACCTTTAACTCTTTTCTGGGATCTATTACTTTAAATTACAAAAGCTTAATACTTAATCTATTTCACATGCCAGGGTGCAAGCTACATTAAGAACAGAATATCAGTCTAATTCATTATTCCGCACAGTACCTAATGAAATGTCCTGCCGATTATAAGCATTAAAGAAATAACTGTTTAGTCAGTGTTAAATGTGGACTAGACTGAGAAACTAATTTCAGCTTCATACACTAAAAGTCTGGATTTTCAGATCAAGCCTCTTGTATTGTTAATATATTAAGTATTACATGCTTATTAAAATTATATCAAAGTATAACAGAAAAACAAAATTATTTTCAAGGATTTAAAATCAGTTTAAATTACATAGCATTTATAGGGGCGCCTGGGTGGCACAGCGGTTAGGCGTCTGCCTTCGGCTCAGGGCGTGATCCCGGCGTTATGGGATCGAGTCCCACATCAGGCTCCTCTACTATGAGCCTGCTTCTTCCTCTCCCACTTCCCCTGCTTGTGTTCCCTCTCTCGCTGGCTGTCTCTATCTCTGTCGAATAAATTTTAAAAATCTTTTTAAAAAAATNTTAAAAATCTTTTAAAAAAATAAATAAATAAATTACATAGCATTTATAATCTTGAAACCCTATATTTTAAATCTAAAAACAGAATAGAATAAAATTCAACATTAAAGATACATTCACTTATTAGCAAATAAAGTTTTAAAAAAAATCTCAGGATATTACTAACTTGTGGTGTCAGTTGTAAAATATTTCAGCATACTATTAAATTAGAGCTTTGACTGTGTCATTTGAGGACTTATCATTTCATAACTTGTGCTTATGAATTATTCAAATAAAACTACAGTAAGAGTAAAAAATGGAGACTGGTCACTATCTGATCAACAATAGCAGAGGGAGCCAAATATAAGTACTTTCTGAATCCCACTGACTCCCATTGAATTCAGTCATGCTGGGTCCATCAGTGGAATGAATAGGAGAAACAATTTTTCTCCCTCTAAAAATTATACCAATTTTCTTTCAATTTGCCACTCTCTTTTTAAAATCTATTATTTCTCAATGATGAGTTCTCCCAGAAGCTTACCATACACACACACACACACACACACACACACACACACAGAGGTTAAATTAATAACACATTGGCTCATTTACGTCTGATTCAAGTAAACCTAGTTAGGTGATAAACCTACACCACATTAATCACTTACCTATAATTAGGAGAGTTTCTATGATCTTTATATTTTGTTCACACTATCTGAGAACTACCAAGTAGTATTTTATGTTTAAAGGAGATGACAGCATGACATTTAACATCATGCTCCACGGTAAAAGCTGAAAGCTTTTTCTCTAAGGCCAGGAATAAGACAAGGATGCCCACTCTCACCATTTTTTAATCAATATCGTACTGTAAGTCCTAGCCACAGCAATTAACCAAGAAAAATAAATAAGAGGCACTCAAATGGTAAAGGAAGAAATAAAACCATCACTATTTGCAGATGTCATGATACTACATATAGAAAATCCTAAAGACTCACTGGGTGTTATACGCAAACAATGAATCATGGAACACTACATCAAAAACTAAGGATGTACTGTATGGTGACATAACATAATAAAAAATTTAAGAAAAAAGAAAATCCTAAAGACTCTACCAAAAAACTATTAAAACTAATAAACAAATTCAGTAAAGCCACAGGATACAGTATTAACATAGAGCAATTGGTTGTGTTTCCATACACTAATAATGAGCTATCAGAGAAAATTTTTAAAATCCCATTTATCTGCATCAAAAAGAATAAAATACATAGGAATAAATTTGACCAAGGAGGTGAAAGACCTGCACTCTGAAAACTATATAATATTCTTGAAAGAAACTGAAGACAACACAAATAAATGGAAAGATAGTCCACACTCATAGATAGGAATAATTGTTAAAATGTCCATAGTACCCAAAGCAATCCATATATTCAATGCAATCCCCATCCAAATACCAATGGCATTTTTCACAGCACTAAACCAAAGAAATCTAAGATTTGGATGGGATCACAAAAGGCCCCAAATAACAAAAGCAATCTTGAGAAAGAAGAACAAAGCAGAAGGTATCATGCTCCCTGATTTCAATCTATACTATAAAGCTGTAGTCATCAAAACAGTATGGCAAGGGCACAAAAATAGACACATAGAAAATAGAAGAGAACAGAGAACCCAGAAATAAACCCGTGGCCAATGGGGTTTATTTATATATATATTATATATGGCCAATTAATCTATGACAAAAGAGGCAAGAATATATGATGGGGGGTGGTATCTCTAATCAATGATGCTGGGAAAACTCAACAGTTACATGCCAAAGAACCAGACCACTATCATACACCATATGCAAATATAAATTCAAAACGGAGTGAAGGCTTGAATGTAAGACCTGAAACCAGTTAAAACCAGAAGAAAACACAAGCAATAAATCCTTTGACATCAACCTTAGCAATATTTTTTGGACCAGTTTCCTCAGGCAAGGGCAACAAATGGGATTACATCAAATTCACCAGCTTTTGTACAGTGATGGAAACTATCAACAAAACAAAAAGGCAATCTAATGAATGGAAGAAGATATGTGCAAATAGTGTGTCCGATAAGGACTTAATATCAAAACATATAAAAAACTTATACAACTAAATACCCAAAGAAACAACTTGATTTAAAAATGGGCAGAAGACTTGCATAGACATTTTTCCAAAAAAAGACATACAGGTGGCCAACAGGCACACGAAAAGATGCTCAGCATCACTAGTCATCAGGGAAATGCAAATCACAACCACAAAGACAACACCTTACACCTATCAGATTGGCTATTACCAAAAGGACAAGAAATAACAAAGGGGTTGGAAAAAAGGGAACCCTTGTACACTGTTGGTGAGAATGTAAATTGATATAACCACTATGAAAAACATCATGTAGTTTCCTCAAACAATTTTAAAATACAATATACCATGTGATCCAGCAATTCCAATTCTGGGCATTTATCTGAAGAACATAAAAACATCAATTCAAAGAGATATATGTGTCCTCTGTCTACTGCAGCATTATTTACAATAGCCAAGATATGGACAAAACCTAAGTGTCCATCAACAGAAAAAAGGATAAAGAAGATGTGAAATAAATGTATATACATACACATACAGTAGAATATTAGTCGTACAAAAGAATGAAATATTGCCATACTGCCTCTAGGATTGACCTAGAGGATATTGCGTTAAGTGAAATAAGTCATAAAAAGACAGCTATCATATCATTTCACTTATGTGTGCAATCTAAAAAAAACAAAAAAAAAACAAAAATAAACTAAACAGAAACGACTCATAGATACAGGACACAAACTGTTGGTTACCAGAGTGGGTAGGGGTTTGGGATTGGGCAAAATAGGTGAAGGGGATTAAAAAGTACAAACTTCCAGTCACAAAATAAATAACTCACAGGGATGTAATGTACAGCATGGGAAATATAGTGAACAACATTGTAACAACTTTGTATGGTGAGAGATGGTATTGTGGGGATCACTTCATGATGTATAAAAATATCAAATTACTCTGATGATTTTAACAGGATACTATATGTCAATTATATTTTTAAAAAAAGACAAGAGCATGAAAAATTGGAAGAGTGTTTCGGTGTTTTGTATTTTTCTCCAGAAACCTTTCTCCCATTCACCATCTGCTGAATATGAATTAGATGGTCATGACCCTCAGTGCACTTAATATGCGATCTCCATTCACATGGACCTCCCAAGGGGAGTAAAATGAAATCAAGATAGTATATGACTCCTTCAATGTCTGCATATTTAGAGTTACCAAAAAAATTCTAATATAAATAGATTTGTAAAGAAAGTAGTGAAAGTGCAAATACTATTACTCTATTACTGCACTTGCTTTGACTTAAAATGAAACTTTGTTTTTGTTGTTGCTGCTGTTTTTTAAGATGAAACTTTGTTAAAATACACACACACATCTTTTTTAAATAATTATTTACCAATTTATCAAACATGTATGGCACAAGTTTGTGTACTGTAATATATTTTATATCCCTTTTCAGCAAAGGAAGAGGATTAACAGATCTCAGATGTTGTACACACTCCACCAACCTTTACCTATAATTAACTAAATTAATGCAATGCAGGGGCGCCTGGGTGGCACAGCGGTTAAGCGTCTGCCTTCGGCTCAGGGCGTGATCCCGGCGTTCTGGGATCGAGCCCCACATCAGGCTCCTCTGCTATGAGCCTGCTTCTTCCTCTCCCACTCCCCCTGCTTGTGTTCCCTCTCTCACTGGCTGTTTCTATCTCTGTCAAATAAATAAATAAAATCTTTTAAAAAAATAAATAAATTAATTAATTAATGCAATGCAACAATAACTTCATCTTCAGATTACCAAGATTTAAGAGGTTAAACAGTATATACTTTCTGCTTTAAAATTTCTCTACCTTTGCTCTGATATCAGATTTAGCACCCAAATTATATGTGAGTTAAATTAAAAGCATATTTTATAACATCTTCTTTTTAGGATAAAGGTGACATACAGGGGTTTGTTATTCTGTAACAGTCTTCTTTATTCCTAAAACAATAACTATATGTATCATACCTGCTTGGTATCAGTATTTGTTGGATTCACTCCGCATGAAGTACAAGACCTTCCTATGCGATTCCTCACTAGCTTTGTTACCTTCGTGACATATTCTAAGGGTGATATTTTTATTATTGCACATTTAAAAGACATATAAAATTTTATTATTCAGGAGTTATCACAAATGACAAAAATGTTCTTTTAGAACTTTAATACCATTCTATCATGTCCTGAGTTGTTTTCTTATGATAGTTAAGTAATTTTCTTAAGAACATTTTTCCCTTGTGCTGTGTGGGGGCATACTTTATATCTTGTTTCTCAAATTAAAAATAGTTCTCTGCAACATCTCTGAAATTTGAAGTAACCCACAATATTCTGTTCTATCATGTCCTGAGTTGTTTTCTTATGATAGTTAAGTAATTTTCTTAAGAACATTTTTCCCTTGTGCTGCGTGGGGGCACACTTTATATCTTGTTTCTTAAATTAAAAATAGTTCTCTGCAGCATCTCTGAAATTTGAAGTAACCCACAATATTCTGCTGAGTAATATACAAAAATTCTGAGTTAGCAGTGGGCTATGAACACCGGAGGCAAAAAAAAAAAAAAAAAGTCTATATATGAACAGCATATGAAGGAGACAAGCCAGATCACCAGACCCAAAGAGCAGAGGTAGCATCATCTTGGGCTCCGGGGTGAAACCCTTACACCTCCAGAAGTGCTTTGGAGTGTCAGGAAGAACACTCGGTGATGAATCCCTCCCATTACTTAACCATGTGCAGAAGATCGAGATACAAGATTAAGGTTTTATAAACTAAATATTATCTGTAAACTGCATGTATAATTCATCATGTCTTAAACTATTCATCATAACATGGAATGGTATGTAAATTTGTGCACTTCCAACTTTTACATAAAATCTGGGCTCAATATTCTCCACTAGCTACCAAATCCACTCCCACCTTCTCTACCCTTCTACCATGCCCAGGAGGCCAACCTATATGGATGGGCTCTTCCTCGGGTTGGGGTACATCAACAAGGGGCTCCAGTAGGTGGCTCAAAGGCTTAAAGAAGGAGTATTTGGCATTTTAATTCATGGCCTCCATCCCTGAAGGCTCTGGTTTGGCACCGATTGAATTCATCTATGAAAGTCATAGTTTCTGTGAGCTACCCCTCCAATGACTGTTACCTGCTCTGGTCCTCCCACAAAAGTAAAAAGCACAGGGAAAGATGCACAAAGGGCAACTGTTATCACCCGACAGCAAATTCTTATGGCTTGGAAGTGCCTGGATGGCTCTCTTCCTGACTTCTGGAAGCACCTGCTTCAGTTGGTACCTTAGGCATAAAGTCATCTCAACCTTCCTCTACAACCGTTATTGCCTCATCACACATGAACCTTGGAATTCTCCTGAATGCCATCATCTGAGATTTCTTTTTCCCCAGCACCTATACCCTGTATTCAACATTTACAGCAACCAAGGTAGAAGCTTCAGCCCTTCATGATTGGCAGAAGATACTCAGCAGCATCAGAAGACTGAGGGAACAGCATCCCCAGAGCTTTTCTGGAAGGACTATCTCTGTATTTCCATTATCATCTTTCCTTTGGACATTCTCCATCATGCCATCTCCATTCTTCTAGTGAGGGTGCATTCAAATATTTCTCTAGCATTTCTTTCCTGTGGAATAAAGCTCCCTGCAGGAGCAAGGCAGGAGAGGGTGGTGTCTTTCAGGTGCAGGACACAGATCTGGAAACATGGCAGCATGGCTTCTGCGAAAGGACCAGTCCTGCCCATCTTTCCAGGGAAGAGCCAGATATGGGTCTTCAAAAGTGCTACCATGCTGGGGAAGGAGCTTTAGCTGGAGTGTAGGCGAGGGCTGACAAAACATGATGTCATAACTCCAGTTTGCTTCCACGAACACACTTCTGGAGATTTTCTTTTCGTGCTTTAAACTCATACCTCTTTGTTTTTGTTTTTAAGATTTTATTTATTTGAGAGTGAGAGAGAGATCACAAGCAGGGCGGGAAGTGTAAAGGGAGAAGGAGACTCCCGGCCAGCAGTGAGCCCAATGCGAGACTTGATCCCAGGAAACTGGGATCATGACCTGAGCTGAAGGCAGACACTTAACCAACTGAGCCACCCAGGCGCCCCACCTTGTTCTGCTCCATACAAACATAGAAGGTACATGTAGTCAAATGTAATTTCAGTCTATCTCCATTACCATAAAATATGAAGCATAGTATTGCTTGCTGTCCATTAAGGAAATTAACATTTTACATGAACATCTTCTGTTGCCAATACATACTTTATCGTGCTTAGATGTGCATTTTAAGTGGAAAGTTAAATTATTCTAGGGAATAAAATTATCATTAGGAAGGTTTCCTAAAGCAATTATGGCAGCAGCAGATTTTTAAATTATCACCTAACAGGCTGCTGATATCAGATAAATTAGAGTAAATCAAAATAAGATTAAATGTGTAAATAATGTGTTCTTCAATTACACCATAGGTATAAGTCATTACATGGAAAGGTTTTTATTGAAAATGGAGAACATTCACCAAAAGTGATTTTCCCCCCTGGTGGTTTTATGCCATTATTGTATCTCTTTGCCATAGTACAATTAAATCTCAGATTTTCTCTAACTCACCAAAACCCCCTTTTGCCTATTTATACATTTCGAAATCTCATACTTCAAGTACAAAAAATCCCATGCTATCAAAATCAATGATTTGCTCCTGTCAAAATTACATTATCAATATTTAAAACAGTTTTTGCAATCTAATAGTGAAACTGGTCAGTTTTGTGCATTCCCAATGCATACATTAAAATTTTACTTCAAAACATTTATTACAAGATTAGTTGAGGTTATAAACTAGGACAAAATCATTCTGAATAAGTCAGGAGCAACAGCCTTATTTTACATGAATTCTTTCTATAGCAGCTTCTATTTGTTTTATAAAACAGTCAAAATCTTTTTGAAACTATTACTTCTTTCAGGAGCTGTCTCTTTGATGTCATTAACCTTGGCCTCTTTTTTTATCTTCAATCTTAAATTAATTCCCTGGGAAGCATTTAGCTTGTTGGCTGGTTGGAGGGATTAAATATAAGGGTTTATAAAGAAAAGCAGCTTTTGATACAATGCTATTACAACATGATCACTTACCCATAAATTGTCAGATACAGAGGGTTTTTTATGTTAGACACAAATGTTGTTCATTTTAAAAGCTATTATCAGGCAACAAATAGAATGGGGATTATTTTTGTAGTTTGTATTCATCTTACAAATAAATAATCAGTTAACATGACTCCAGGACAACAAACAATGCTTTGTGCTCCTGTGTTACTTGCTTGCAGAATTTTTTTCTTTTTTTTGCCACAGGTTTTCATTGTCATATGCTAAATGGTCCCGTCTTATCCACCTAGTCAAAGGATTTCATTGGTATTATGCAAATAAGGGACTATGCCTGAAATATTCTAATTTAACATTAGCTTTTGGGGGCCTTTGGGTTTCTATGATTTAAGACTGCAATTGTGCAGCAATAAAAGACTGTCTTGTTTAAGGCAGAAGTGTGGTTTTTAATCACCACACAATACATTTTTTTAGAATAGTTTTTGAGAAGGCATTTTAAGAAAAAAGACTTCAGAATAAGGGTCAGCTTTTTGTCTTAAGGTTTTTCCCCAGCATCTACTCCCTCCATGCCTGGTAACCACACCCTGAGTTCCTTCAAGGTATGCACCCCTCCATCAGTGGCTACAGACTTGGAGTCCCTGCCTTTCTGGAGAAAGGTCCATGAAACATTCTCTTCAGTGCTTTGAGTCTTGACTAGTGTGATGCCTAGAGAGAGAAAAGGATCCCATCCATGCCTGCAGCATGCCCTGAAAAGACAGGGCAGTAGTTAGGTAATAAATCTTGCTCTCTAGAACTCCGCTAGATCGCTCCTGACAGTCACTATCCTGAGTCCAGTTTTCTGGCCTGCCACAGGATTCTTTGAGCTTCCTGATGCCCTCATGATAAATTCCCTTTCTGCTTTAAATTAACTGTGGTCCAATTTTATTGCTTGCAACCAAAGAATTCTAAGCGATACTGGTGCCCTTTTGTGAGATTATCTCTATGATAAACTAATGGACACTGACTCAATTTTAGCCATCAGATTCTCCTCCAAGAGAAGAATTATTGCCTGACCTTGCCTGGTGGCCCTGAGCAGGCCTTAGGAGGTAAACTCAAAAAAATCAATAGCCTTAGGAGAACTGCTTCTAAGGGTTTTGCTGTTGCCCTGTGGCCCTAGGGCTTGGTAACTGATCAACACGGTAATGTTACATTTGCCCGTTTATACAATGGACCTTCTAACTTATGACCTATAATCTCAATTATATTTGTAGAAAGCTCAGGTGACCCAGTACCACAGACTCATTCCCACAATAAAATGAGCAGTGAACTGACCTGTAATACATCTCTGCCTCACCTGTAAGACACATTAAAAGTCTGGATATAAACAGTTCGGAAAGACCTGAACAATACTCTCTCCGCTTTTAATATGTTCACTATCATCTTTAGGGATCTCTAACACCCTTTGAGGCATCAAGATATAATGATCATACTTTAGCTGAAAGTTCTGCCCACAAACTTCTTTTTTTTTTTTTATTTAGCAGACAGAGAGAAATAGAGCACAAGCAGAGGGAGTGGCAGGCAGAGCAGCAGGCAGAGGAAGAAGCAGGCTCCCCCCTGACCAAGGAGCCCGATGCGGGACTCAATCCCAGGACCCTGGGATCATGACCTGAGCCAAAGGCAGATGCTTAACCAACTGAGCCACCCAGGCACCCTTGCCCACAAATTTCTTAAAATCAAATGAAATTAGCCATCCCTATTGAAGTAAGATGGGCCACAGGGTTTGTGCTTATTCCAGCAGGGTTCAGACAGAGCTCAGAGTGCCTGGAGGCATTGTGAGCTATTCCTTATGGTGGGTGGATTTCTAAAAATGCACCCACACCCACCCCTAGATACCACACCTTTTGGAACTGGTGAATAGGATGACATATCACTCCTGTGATTTCTTCATTATTATGCTTATCATCATATGCACACTTATGATTATGATAACATGATTATGCCATGCTGTTATATGGCAGAGTGGACCTGAAGAGTAAGATATTCTAACCTCCAGGGCTGATCTAATCTCTTAAGCTCTCAAAAGTGGGGAGCTGTCTCAGGCTGGTGGCAAAAGGGGAAAGTCAGAAAGATTGGACTGCATAAACCCCTGCTGGCCCTGAAGACAGAGGGGCCATGAGAAGGACGCAAATAGCTTTAGACAAGCTGAGAACAACCTCAGGCTGAACACCAGCAAGGAAGTGTGGTCCTCAGAGCAGAGCCACAGGCAACTGGGTTCCACTGGCAACGAACATGGAAGTGAATTCTTCCGCAGAGCCTCCAGATAAGCATTCAGCCAGGGGACACTGTGATCTTGGCCTTGTGGTGCCCTGAGCATACAAAGCCAGCCCAGCCTTCTGGCTTACAGAACCGGGAGCTACTCAACACATGTTGTCTTAATCTGCTACACCAGTGGCAACATGTCACACAACAACAGAAAGGGAATATATATCCCTTGATCAGGAAATTCTTGGGGCACATGGGTGGCTCAGTCATTTAAGTGTCCGACTCTTGATTTCGGCTCAGGTCATGATCTCAGGGTCATGAGGTTGAGTCCCATAGGGCTAAGATTCTCCCTCTCTGGCTCCCTCTACACCTCCTCCCCCACACCCGCTCTCTCTCTCTCTCTCTCTCTCTCTCACAAAAAAAAAGGGGGGGGTTATAGGGGCACCTAGGTGGCTCTGTTGGTTGAGCATCCAACCTTGATTTTGGCTCAGGTCATGATACCAGGGTCATGGGATTCAGCCCTGCATTGGGCTCTGCGCTCAGCGGGGAGTCTGCCTGAGATTCTCTTTCCCTCTCCCTCTGCCCCCCCCCACTCAAGTGCATGCTGTCTCTCTCTCTCAAATAAATATTAAAAGAAACTCTTGGTCAGCTAAAATTACTTCTCATACCAGGGCTTCTAGGTATCTTCCCACAGAAAAGAAAATGTCTGTGGGCAATTACTCTCCAAGTTCCTCTGCCAACCTCCCATGCCCAGTAAGATCCTCTAGCTGTCATGGAAGGGGCAGAAGGAAGGGACAGGACAGCCACAATGACTGAGTGATAATTCAGGGCCAGGACGTTACACAGCAATCCTAGCAGGAGAGAGCACATCCTCATTTCACAGAAAAAGAAACTAAGCCCCCACAGATAGTAGGTTACAGAGAAGCTCAAAGTTACACCCCAGCACGTGAGAGCAAACAAGAAACAAAGTGTTCTCCAAACTGGGTTTTCACTGTTAAATTTATCCCAAATTACACTTACCCGAAATTACTGCAGGACACTAAACCATAAGGACACTAAAGAAACCCAAAGAGTAGGCTTCAGGCCCAAAGTGCTCTGGCCAACAAAACTCACACCTCTCCATCCCTGAGATAGAAGAAAGGATGTCTTCACAGAGCCACTTAAAAACTCCTAAACAACTCCCTCCAAGCCCCTACAGCAAATTACTTCTGAAAAAGAAAAAAAAAACCCACTTGTGATTTCTTATAAATAAATAATGTCTCATTTTTAAGCTGTATTTTAAAAGGAACTTTAAGAGGTCATATATTTTCATCAACCCTACACTTACACCACAATGGGTCTTTTTTGACTTTCTTTTTTTGGCACCTAATAAATGGAGCTTTTTAAATACTTTCTATTATCAAATGCAAGCTGAGAAGACACTGCACCAATCCTGTAACAATTGTCCCATATCCTGAGAACGCGGAAATAAATCAGGGATAGCCTAATAAAAAACAGGGAACAGAAATAAGTGAAATTTAAGATCCTATAGGCTTTTCTTCTTTATTTCTGTTTTTCAAGAAAACTTTTAATATTGATAACATTGGCCCCAGAGCCAAATAATTCTAAATAAAATCGCCTGTTAGTATGTATTTAATGCTACTTTCTCTAATCAAGACGTTTCATATACCTTCTTAGATACTCCCGTGGGATAGCTCTGAGATACTCTCCAGCCAGAATATTTAAATGCATATGAACCAGGATAAGGCTAAAATCTAGCCCACACGTTATGAACTGGAACTCAAGAATCTGACCAATTACATTGGAATCCCAGCCCTTCCTAGTTAAGTGGTCTCTAATTTCAGCTTCCTCTTCTGGAAAATGGAGATCACACTACCACCCACAGGATGGTAAAAGTGAAATAAATTAACACTCACAAAGCACTTACATAGTGCTTACTAGGAGTCAGGCATGGTTATAAGTATCAGTTCTAATGAATGTTTTCCTCTATTATATTTACACACTCTCCCCTATAGCCATTGCCAGAGCATGACAAACATCTAGAAGAGACTTCCAGGGTCTTCTTTTCCAGGGCCCCCCATCCCTACATATTTCCAATTAAACCAGAAACATACTCACCTACAGTAGGTATGAAAGGACCACATTTTTAGTACATAAAAATGTAAAATTACTACAAAGTGAATGTAAAAACTTCAGAGTTGTTATTAAAAGCAAAGTAACAACAATCAAGCAGGCAACGTGACTAGTGTGGTGGCTGTGGTCATCTGGAAGGCAAATGAGCAATATTTAGTAGGTAAACCAGGAATGCGTTTGGGAGCTCTTCTTGGATGTGAATAAGAATTCTTTCTAGGAATGTAACACTATATAAATTACCAAACACAGTAGGTGAGAGAGTACTGAGCAGAGAGGTACGCATCAAATTGATGCTGGAAACAAAATTATAAGGAGGAAACTTGATGGTATATGCCAGCAGGCTCCACTTGCCCATTAACCAATAATTACAAATTTGCTCTTTAAGAGCAAAGTCCTATAAAATGTGGACTTTGTAGGCAGACAGGGCCTCTACTTTCTAGCTATGATTAACCTTGGCAAGCTACTTTATTATTTTAATTGAAGTATAATTGATACACAATATCCTATTAGTTTTAGGTGTACATCATAGCGATTCGATATTTTTAGACATTACAAAAGGATCCCCATGATAAGTCTGGTTGCCATCTGTCACTATACAAAATTATTACAATATTATTGGCTATATTCCCTATCCTGTACTACATCCATATGACTTATTTATAACTGGAAGTTTGTACCCCTTAATCCCTTCCACCTATAACGCCAACCCCCACCCCTCCAACACCATCTGTATGACTTCTTTGGAAAAATTTGAGTCCTGTGCCCATGCTTTAATTGGGTTATTTAGGTTTTTTTTTTATATTAAGTTGTGTAGGTTCCTAATACAGTTCAGATATTAACCTCTACAAATATCTTTTCCTAGTCAGTAGGTTGCCTTTTTGTTTTGTTGATGGTTTCCTTCACTACGCAAAAGCTTTTTAGTTTGAGGTAATCTCACTTGTTTATTTTAGCTTCTGTCGCCCATGAGACTAGTCCAAAAAAAAAAAAAAAAAAATAGGGGCACCTGGGTAGCTTAGTCGGTTAAGTGTCCAATTCTTGATTTCAGCTCAGGTCATGATCTCAGGGTCATGAGATCGAGCACTGGGCTCCCCACTAGGCACGATGCCTGCTTAAGATTCTCTCCCTCCCTCTCCCTCTGCCCCTCCCCCACCCTACTCATGCTCTCTCTAAAAAAAAAAATTATATATATAGATATCTATCTATATATATATATACACACACACATATGACTGATGATAAAGAGCTCATTACCTAAGTTCTCTGCTAGTTTTATGGTTTTAGGTCTTACATTCGAGTCTTTATCCATTTTTAATATATTTTTCTTTATGGTGTAAAGCGGTTGTGTATCTATTGTAGGATTGTGGCTTGTAGTTACCATGAAGTTCCTGTACAACAACCTATATAAACAGCAGTCTATTTTAAGCCGATAGTCACTTAAGTTCAAATGTATTCTAAAAGCATTACATTTCTAACCCCTCCCCCATTTTGTTTTTGATGTCATATATTACATCTTTTCATTTTGAGTATCCCTTACCTACTTTTAGTTAAGTTATAGTTGATTTCATTATTTTTGTCTTTTAGCCTTCATACTAGCTTTTTAAGTGGTTGATGCCTGCCGTAGTATATATTTGCCTTTACCAGTGAGATTTATTTTCTTTCATATGTTTTCTTATTCTTAGTTATGGCCTTAGTTTTTCTCCTTAAAGAAAACAATTTAACAATTTTTTGTAAGGCTAATCTAGTGGTGATGAACTCCTTTAGTTTCTGCTTGACTGGGAAACTTTTTCCACATATGTGACTATTTTTCTCTTGCTTCATTTAAGGTTTTCTCATTCTCTTTAACTTATGTCATTTTAATTATAATATGTCTTGGCATGGATTTCTTTGGGTTCATCTTGTTTGGAACTCTCTGTGATTCCTTCCCCAAGTTAGGGAAGTTTTCAGCCATTATTTCTTCAAATAAGTCTTCTGTCCCCTTTCTCTCTTCTCTTTCTGGGATCCCATTAATGTGAATGTTAGTACACCTGATGTTGTTCTAGAGGTCACTTAAGCCATCCTCATTTTTTAAAGATCTTTTTTTATTTTTGCTGTTCGGACTGGGTGACTTCTACTATTCTATCTTCCAGGTTGCTGATCCATTCTTTGGTATCAACTAGCCTACTGTTGATTCCCTCTAGTGTATTTTTCATTTCAGATATTGTATTCTTCTTTTCTTATTGGCTTTCTTATATTTTCTAACTCTTCCTTTAAGTTCTTACTGTGTTCTCCCATTTTTCTCCCAAGTTTGGTTAGCATCTTTATGACCATTGTTTTGAACTCTTTTACCAGGTAAATTCCTTATCTCCATTTCATTAGTATTTTTTTCCTGGGGTTTTATCTTGTTCTTTCATTTGGAATGTACTCCTCTGTCTCCTCATTTTGTTTGACTCTCTGTGTTTGTTTCTACAAATGAGGAGGAACAGTTAGCTACCTCTCCCAGTCTCGAAGGTGTAGACTTGTGTAAGGGCAACTCCCTGCATAGACTGAATGTGACTGGTAGTTTCAGCAGTGTAACTGGAGCTGTACTGGACCCAAGCCATGAGAGTACCATTGGTGGGTAGAGTCACAGAATCTGCTACCCGAAGCTGCCTTGGGGTGGCTGGAACTGGAGCAGATGCAGGCCAGGGTACTTGGATGCACTGAGGTAGCCCTACCAGGCCAACTAGAACACCTGGACCCTGCTCCCATCAGTGTTATCAAGGTGGAGGGGGAGCATAAAAAGTGGCACTCACCAGAGCCTTTTACCCTAGAGAGAGTTCCAGCAGTTACCCTCCAATTTGGCAAACACTACAGGGGTTAGTTTATGGATTTCCTTCACTGATATTCTAGTTGCCTTTTATACCACTGTTTTTTCTCCATGACCTAGGGTAGGCAAATCTGCAGTGAGACCTTCAGTGATGACCCCCCCCACCTGCCATGTCAGGGCTGGGGTTCCCATCGTTACCATTTTTCCATCTCTCCTACCCTTCTCTATGTGGTCCCCCTGTCATTTGTTGTGCAGAAGCTGTTCAATTAGCCCTCAGTTCTTCTTCAGGAGGAACTGCTCTATGTGTAGGTGTAGACTCCATGTCCAGGGGAGAAGGTGAGTTCATAGTCTCACCATGATGCCATCACGGACTGCCCTCTTGGTGAGATACTTTAAACACCACTGAATCTTAATTTCAACAGAAAGGATAACAGGAGTACCTTCTCATAGTTATCTGAGGATTAAATGAAATAATGCATAACTGTTGATGAGAAGGACTCATTAAGTTTATCCATCATAATTCAGCCAATTCTGAGATTCCCTTTTTAAAAAGAACTATATTGCAAAAGGAGGGGAACCCTCAAGACAAATTATTGCTTTTCTATACATGTTAACCTTAAGAAAGTCAAAGGTTTCTCAAACTGAGGTCCTCAGGGGGGAGGGGGGTGGGGGATTGGGATAGACCGGTGATGGGTGGTAAGGAGGGCACGTATTACATGGTGCACTGGGTGTTATACACAACTAATGAAGCATCGAACTTTACATCGGAATCTGGGGATGTACTGTATGGTGACTAACATAAATATAATAAAAAATCATTAAAAAAAAAAAGAAAGTTAAAGGTTTCTAAAGTACAGTATCCTGTTTCCTCTGAGGACTCACTTCACACACATTTCCCCTTGACTCCATCAACCATTCCATGTTGGATTCCAAGATTCAAGTATGTCTGCAACCATTAGAGAACAGGGAAAATGGTTACTTCCTAGGGGCTGGGCAGGGTCACTACAGATTGAGCCAAATGTTAAACCAGCCACCCAGGGCAGACATGGAATCAAGAGTGGCTATTCTTAGGCGGTAAAGGAAGGAAGAGTGACACCTCTCATGGCACAAGTTAGGTGAGGTCACAGCTAGTGCAAGTTGTAAGGACCAACAAGAAAGATACATATCATTATTTCCAAGGAGTCCTTATACCATAAAGTTGTAAGATAACAGGCACTTCTTCAGTTTTCTCTGGGCAAGCAAAGAATTCCCAGTTTCCCAGATAAAACAGTAAAGAAGCATTCCCAATGTATTAGTCCCTTGTCTATGTGCATTTGGACAGAAGAAGTATACAACAGCTCTAACATGTGGGAATATTTTCCCTACATCTCTTCGAAAATGTCATCCCTCACAAGCACGATGTGCAGTAACACAATTCCCTTCATCACTACCAGACAACAATATATTTTTATGTTGTGTTGCAACAATTCAAGCGTCAATCAATGAAGTTCTCACAATACACCAAGGCCCTTGGAGACAGAAACCTGCCACCTTGAATATAGCACGCTGCTGTAAGCAAGTTGCTGTTCACATAGTTGCCTTTGGTTTAAGGGGCAGAAATGCCATTACAGCATGGCACAGAATCACACATGGCCAAAGTGCACCACCACTCAGTAACGTGCCCCTCTCCATCACATTTGATTCCTTCATATTTGAAATATTTAGAATTCATAGCTTCTACTAAATTATACTTCAATAAGGGTTAAAAAAGCCTATTGCCAAGGTTAACGACTACCTCAAAAATTACATGACAAATTAATAGATCACAGTCTTCCATATTACTTTCTTATAAAAGGTTTTTTTTATATATATTTTTAAACTTTTTTGTATTTACTTAGAGAAGGAGAAAGGGAGAGTGCATGAGGTGGGGGTGGGGTTGGCAGAGGGAGACTCTAAAGCAGGCTCCTCTCAGCACAGAGTCCAATGCAGGGCTCAAACTCATGACCCTGAGATCATGACCGGAGCCGAAAACAAGAGGTGGACGCTTAACTGACTGAGCCACCCAGACATCCCTAAAAGAGTTTATTTTTTAGAGCAATTTTAGGTTTATAGCAAAATTGAGAGCAAGGTACAGAAATTTCCCATATATTTCCTGACCTCCATTATCATGCATAGCTTCCCCCATTATCAACATCCCCTGCCAGAGTGGTACATATTTCCCCTAGGATGAACCTATAATGACAGACCACAATCACCCAAAGTCCATAATTTACATTACAATTCACTTTTGGTATTGTAGATTCTGCGGCTTTGGGCGAAGTACAATAACATATATCCACTACTGTAATATCATAAAGGATATTTTCATGGACCTAAAAATCTTCTGTGTTCTGCCTACTCATCTCTCCCTCCATCATCCCTGGAAACCACTTTGATCCCTTTACAGTCTCCATAGTTTGCCGTTAGCAGAAAGTCATACAGTTGACAACATACATTACTGGATTCTTTCAGGTTGTCTTGTTTTATTCGGTAATATGCATTTAAGTTTCCTCCATGTCTCCTCATGGCTTGATAGCTCATTTCTTTTTAGCACTGAATACTATTACATTGTGTGGATGTACCACGTTTATTTATCCATTCACTTACTGAAGGACATCTTGGTTACTTTTAAGTTTTGGCAATTATGAATAAAGCTGCTATAAACATCCAACTACAGGTCTTTATGTGGACCTGATTTTTTTCTTTTTTTTGTTTTAAGATTTTATTTATTTATTTGACAGAGATAGAGAGACAGCCAGAGAGAGAGGGAACACAAGCAGGGGGAGTGGGAGAAGAAGTAGGCTCCCAGCGGAGCAGGCAGCCCGATCTGGGGCTCAATCCCAGAACCCCGGGATCACGTCCCGACTGCGCCACCCAAGCGCCCCTTATGTGAACCTAAATTTTCACAAGGAGTTTGATCGCTAGATGGTTTGGTAAGAGTATGTTTATTTTTGTAAGAAATTGCCAAATTATCTTCCAAATACCATTTTGCTTTCCTGTCAACAATAAATGAGCGTTCCTGTTACTCCATATCTTCACCAGTATTTGATGCTATTAGTGTTTTGGATTTTGACCATTCTAATAGGTATATAGTGGTATCTCGTTGTTGTTTTCATTTGTATTTCCGTGATGACATATGATGTTGAACATCTTTTCACATGTTTATTTGCCATCTGTGTATCTTCTTCGTTGAAGTGTCTGTTATGGTCTGTGACCCTTTCATTTCACTTTAGGCTCACAAAGTCTATTACAGATGGTCATAATTTACTATAAAACTTTGAATGCTAAAATTTTATATATAGATCTCGGAGAATATATTCCCTATCATAAACCCTGATCTGAAAGTTCCTTATTAGCCATGCTCAGACTCAAATGTGGAAATATGTAAAACAAAACAAAAGTCCTTATATGTTAAATAAGTCACCCAATGTGGCACAGGAAAATTAGGAAGATGGATTCAATTTTTTAAAAATCTGAACAATATATCTTCCTACTTGTCTAAATTTTTTTAACGAATATTAGCAGTTTTAGTAAACGCTACATATCTTGGAGTTACAGAATGCAACAAAATAGCTGACTATGTGATAAAATACATACTCAAAAATAAAGGGCAAAAGTAAAGATAATCTCATTTTTTACCTTAAGGATTAGAAAGAAATAAAAAGATCTGAGCATCTACTGCTGGCAAAGGTGTGAGAAAACAGGAATGCCCCCCTATTGCTACAAGGAGGATGAATTATACATTCTTTGGGCAAAGTATCTGGTGATGGCAGCTAAAATTTAAAATGCACATACCCTCTGACTCAGCAATCCTGCTCTCAGAAGTCTATTCTACAGAAATAAACCCATCATAATTTAAGGATAGATATAGACAGGTAACTTTTGCTTAAGAAGTATTCATAATAGTAAAAAATGAAATAGTTTGAAAGTACATCACAGGGACATGACTGAATCAATGATGATCTATCCATATATAGAATATTTAGCTGCAATTAAAAAGAATGGAGGAGATCGATGTGTATTGTCCAGCAAAGATGTTTTGAAATGCTAAGTGAAAAAGACTTTGGTAAGTGTTGGGTATGACATAATGCCATATCTGTAAAATAAAACAGAGAGGTGTTCTTTATATATATGTACATATTTATACACTTTTGCCTAAGCATAGAAAACGTAGAAAGACATAAGCCAAAGTGTTCAGGCTGAAAACCTCAAAAAAACTGGATTTTAAAAAGAAAGAAGATTTAACTCTTGCAATAGCAAGCCTAAATGATTTTGTAATAAAAATGAGAACTGCAAAGTATAGGATAAAGTTTAGATTGACACATTACATTTGCTATATGTGAACATACACAGATATAATGTTTTAGTTAAACATTACCTGCTACCAAAAAAATAAAGCCCATGTGATCTTCTTCTTAAATAGCTGCCTGATACCGACCATTCCCCACACTCAGTATGTACTCCTAGTCATACCCTGTTAGTTTCTAAATTTAATGGCACAAGCTTCCTCTCAGCAGGTTACTACCACCACCAAATTGTCCCAGACCCCCCGAGCTGAAGCTGGCCAGGGTGGGGGCTTATAGGATGGGGGGAAGGGAGGGAATGGGAGGGTTGGCTTCCATGGACCATGTGGACATCCTGAATCAACTCAGATCACTATTGTTCCTGAATCACTGATGCGTCTACTTCTACAGGACCTGACAGATGATGGGATAGCACTTGCTGGTCCAGAATTGACATGCACAGTGGTTCCTTGAAGGAAGACCTTCTCACTTCCCTGGGGCCCTGTTCAGTCAAGGATGAAACGTACTTGTGTCCCCAGATTTGCTTCTCTTATTGCTTCCCACTTTGAGTACATAGAACTGCATTCCTGGATGCAATCAACTCTCTTAAGTAGGGTGACCATACAGATCCTGCTTGACCTACGATGTGCTAACATCCCAAAAAAAACATTTTAAGTTGAAAATAGCATCAGTCAAAAGTGCATGTAAAACACCCAGTGCTTATCACAAACTCAACTAATGAATCATTGAACATTATATCAAAAACTACCGACATGCTATACGTTGGCTAATTCAATTTAAATTTTTTTAAAAAGTGCACGTAATACACCCAACCTACTGAACATCATAGCTCAGCCTAGCCTACCTTAAATGTGCTCAGAAGACCTACATTAGCCTACAGTTGGGCGAAATCATCTGACACAAAATCTATCTTATAATACAGAGTTGAATATCTCCTGTAATTGATTGAACACTATACTGAAAGCGACGAACACAATGGATGTATGTGTACTGAATAGCTGTAGGTGTACTGGTTGTTTATTCTCATCATAGCATGGCTGACTGGGAGCTGAGGCTCCCTGCCACTGCCCAACATCACAAAAATATTTTATTGCATACTGCTAGCCTGGGAAAATATCAAAATTCCAAATTCGACGTATAGTTTCTACTGAACATGTATCACTTTCACACCATTGTAAAGTAAAAAAAAAAAAAAAAATTTAAGTGGAACCATCGTAACTCGGGGAACATCTCTGTATCTTATAATCCAACCGGGGAAACTTCTAAGCATGAAAAGGGGTGCTATTAAATATTAGGCTGGAGAAACAGGTGTATGTCAAGACTATCCTAAGAAAAAAAAGACATACAGGCACCCTATCCATGACCCTTGACTGGCTAACCACCTCTTTTCCTCAGGATGTCCCCTTTTTAGGTATGGGTGTCTTCCTTCATCCAGTATAATCACCACCTACCTCCTAAAGGATGATGTCTGAAGTCCTTCCCCACTTAGATGCAATAAGCACCACACCCTCCCCACTCACTCATTTATCCCCCAAATACACACTAAGCACCTCGCCTCCATCATTCATTCTTTCCGGTAATAACCAAGTACATGCAGACCCTGTCTTTGTGGAGGTTACACTCTGCTTGGGCTGGACAAACAATAAAGAAATAGATAAGAGATAAGCCCCACAAAGAAATATAATCAGGTTAGGGCATAGAGAATACTGGCTGAAGGGAGTGGGAACTGTTCTATTTTATATGGGAGGTGGGGCTGTCCTCTCTGAAAAGGTAGCATTTTTTTGTTTTCTTTAAGGAGATAGAGATTTCTTGACTACACCGCAAGGGAGTGGCAGGCAGGGCAGCAAAGGAAAGGCTGTCTGCCAAAAAGGTTGCATTTGAGCAGAAATCTAAGGGAAGCAGAACAGAGCATTTCAGGCTGGAGAAATGTCAGCAAAAGGCCGCAAAAGAAGAGCATGGTACTCGAGGAGTGAGCATGACGGAGGCAAGGGCTCTGCTCACCCACGGGAGGACTTTGGGTTTTACTCCAAGAAATAAGCCAAGTAGCATGTTCCAGGAACTCTGCCACATGGTGATCAGAAACAGAGCAGCCTCTGTCTGAATGCAACAAGTGTTTAAGGGGGGTAGTGAGATATTAGATTAATCAGCCAGAGAAAGGCCTTCTCAGGAAGATGCCCCTCATCAACTCCCCTTTCAACTGTGATCCATCTGCTTCTCTTGCTCAAGATAAGAGTAGTAAGTTCTGGTGGATTCCATCCCTACATGCAAATATTAAAACTTACTGTTTTGCTCTATCTGCTAAAACAAAAGCTATTAGGCCAGTAACCACTTGTCACTTTTGGTTGCAAGCATCCGATATTATTGCTGAAAAAGTAAAGTAGTTCCCTTACACAATGCACTTATTAACTTCCAAACAATTCCAAAAGCCTGTCTTCGGGGAAGAATCTGGTGGGGTTTTACATACTGTAAGAACTATGTAATCATTGGCTGCCTCGGGGCAATTCTATAAACAACATGCAGGTTTTACACAACTGGTTTATCAAATTGGAAAGAGAAAGACCTTTGGAAAAGAGGAGGGTATTTGGGATGAGAAGGATATTAAATGTAGTCTGTCTACAAAGTGTCAGCTTTTTAAGTAAAGAGAAAATGCCACTCCCTAAATCCCAAATTAAATTCCCGAATAATTTCTACAGCTGTCCCTAGACTTGGTTTATCAGTGAATTCATAGGCAAAACTGCAAAGCACAAAAAAATAGTATCAATTCAAAGACTCCTAAGTGCCTGTCAAAGAACTAAGAAAGTACTTCTTAAAAAATATTTTCATATTCTGAGGACTTAACAAAAATCATCCTGCTCATATTGTTCTAGTTTTTAAATAATCAGCTACATTCAAATCAATAAAACACTTGTCAGTAAGAATTGTGCAGTTAAAATTAGACCGGGGGGGGAGTCTCTTACCATTCTAACCCTTCACACACACACACCGGGCTAGAATCACTCTACAGCTAAGGGAAAACTTGCCCAGATGGGACATCAACCAACTATTTTGAGACATAAAATTTGTATGAGGGGTGGGAGGATGATACCTGAGATATAAAAGTCAGTAATGCTGATTTCAGCTACATATTGATCATTTACAGCTGCCCTTTGCCAACCAGATACAGTATCAACCAGGCTAAAGCACAAGGATGAGATACGAAGCTCAAACTCAACAAAACACTGGACACAGCAAAGACTACGCCCCCACAGACAGACCTGACGAGCAAGCACCACACTTTTCTTAAGGCCGGGGCTCCGAGGTGACCAAGAAGTTACAGGTCTACTAACCTGTTACTAAAGGAGATAGTCAGGAGACAAAAGAATTTTTCCAACAATCACAACAATAAATGGTTTCTGTTTTCTAATCGTCGAGAATGAAAAAGTAAGCCAAAGAAAATGTCTTCGCTTCCCTGGGCTTCTAGAAGCTTCAATGACACTTCCCAAGAACAAGAGCCAAGTCTGATGTCTTCATCCCTTGATGCCTAGCAGAGTGCCACATTTAATTTCACAATTTAAAAAAATGTACTGAATGTAAGAGTTAAACAAAATGTTTTCCATCAACCGCTGAGATTTGTGTTCCGCTGGTTATCTGCAAAAGTCAGTGTGTGGAGAAGGGTCGGACACGGGGTAAACAGTATCCATATTCTTCACCAAGTGATAAGGGGATCAGGAAACTGTTCTGAAAACATGTCCAAGCAGTCAATGTTCATTCTGTCCTCGCCACTGGAATGAAAAGAAGTGGTGACATCAGTCAACTTCTAGGCATGTTTCAGACTGCCCTGGATTTAACTTTTATGCACGTGTTTGTTTTCCTCCTAACGCACGGGCTGGCTCTTCAGGAACGTCGGTCCTGGCGTCCTTTCAGTGTGCCCTGTGGATGAGGGCTCTCACACACCCAGCGCTTTTCAGTCTTCCTTTGAAATGTCACCATGTCCTCAGCATCGAGGACAGCTTCTGGCAAGTTATGTGACATGATTTAAAATGCAAACTATCTGCACAACTGAAATAGTGTTTTAAAACACCAAGAATGGAGGCCTGAAGCGAAAACAAAACTCTCTACTCCCAGGACCGCGCCAGCAAGACCTAACAAGAATAACTTTCTATTTGTGATACTTACAAAGCAGGATTGTTTTATTAAAACTGATTTAGTTTGTGTCTTCTGCCAAGTTGACTAAAAGCGTATTTCGAGATGCAGCTTGAGTGTGCACATTGTTTCAAAGCTTAATCACTATAGTGCCCGCACATTCCCTACTGCGAACCCCATGCAAGTTCTAGAACATCAACGTCACTCTAGGGCCTTGAGCATTTCCTTCCTGTGTTTGTGAACCACCAGGACTAAAAGTCACTTCCTTCCATGTACCTGAGCAAAATGATACCATGTGGCTTCATTTCTGTGCCATCCACAGAAACAGAATGAAGAGCCTACCAAAGGAGATTTAGACAGAATTTAATCTAATGTGTTATTTTTATTTATTTATTTTACTTCCACCAGTGTTTGATTGTCCATCTTATGTACAAAACTGGAGAACCTCATGAGTAACTAAGTTCTCTACTCTTTACTGGAAAACTTGCTGCTCCCTCATCTGTGTTCTGCCTTATCCATACCTAGGAAGGAGAAGGAACTGCTTCTATGAAACTATGACCTTAAACTTCAGCCTCTCAACACTACCCGCCCAGCTTTTGGGTTCCTGCCTGGCGTTCTCTCTCACTCTCCATTCACATTTGCTCCTCTGCTCCATACCTTCCCATCTTCCTCCCAGCACATTTCCCCACTTCTGCCCCTTCACAGAGCAAACAGAGGCCAGAGCGGAAATCCCTTTAGCTCCCATCTATCTAAATGTGCTTCCAGCATTTCCTGCAGCCACAATGGAAGAGGAAATCCTACTCTTCTTTTGGGATCATCCCTCCACCAAGCTTAGGATCAATTTACCTCCCATCTTCTTGGGACGTTGTTTCAACTTTCTTGAGAATGGTTTTCAAATTCAGCTACTCCTTAGAATCACTGGAGGCAGCTTTTAAAAATCCCAGCACCCACCACGCCCAATACCAATCTCAGGGGAACCTCTGGGGGTAGGACCCAACATCATGTTTTTTTTAAAAAATAAGTATTTTTTTAAAAAGATTCCAGGTGCCTCCAGTGTGCAGACAAAGCTGAGAAGTGCTTTCCTCCATCTTCCAAGAACGTCTAAGTATTTGCAGGTCTCTGCCACCTTAAACACAGGCCCTCCCTCAATCCCATGTCCCTCTGCAGGTACATCCATAACCCCCTTTCCCTTCAGGACCAAATTTCTTAAAAGGTTTATCTATGCTCTTCTCCACCTCCACACCTTGATTCATTTCTCCACCCAGTTTATTCCAGCTCCTGTCGTCCTGTCCCGTCTCCCACGGCCATGAGAGACCCTACAGCCAACACCCGCGGANTTCCTAGTTGTTTTTCCTTGTAAACGGTGTGCCCTTCCAACTTCCACACAGAATCTTTCTTTATCAGTAACATCATCTCCTATTATGCCTTTGAATANGAGAGACCCTACAGCCAACACCCGCGGACTCGCCAGTCCTGCTTCCCTTAGCGTCCCTGACCACACAGCAGTACGCTGCATCTTGTTCCTATTTCCTAGTTGTTTTTCCTTGTAAATGGTGTGCCCTTCCAACTTCCACACAGAATCTTTCTTTATCAGTAACATCATCTCCTATTATGCCTTTGAATATTTTTTGTTCCCGTATCTCACTCTGATACTTTCAAAAAACAAGCAAGTATGTGACAGGTAATCTTCAGTCTTTCAGTGTGTCATCTTCAGAGAAGTTATTTCTAAGTTATTTCTACCTCGGTTTTTTTTTTTCTTTTTTGGGGGGTAGGGGACTCTCAAGTCTGACCGGTATATCCCTTGTTTTACTTGTGCTTACGATTTTTTGTGGCTTCTAATGTGACTTTCATCTTTAAAATGGTTTTATTTTCTCTCTCATTTCTTTTTTTTTTAATTACGTTATGTTAGTCACCATACTTCTCTCTCATTTCTTTACCAAAATTGATCAGCTCAGTTTCTCTCTCCTTTCTGCTATCTTTTCTTTAAACTGTTTGTTTGTATTGTTGAAAACCCAGTTATTATTCTTCCTTGGAGTCCATGAAGAACTATGAGTTGGAATTTGTCTTCTGTTTTTGAGATACTTTGCCTTTTGATATATATTCTTCCTCTACCTTTTATCTGTGGTCCTTTCTTCTATGAGTTTGCACTCTCTCTACCAATGCATGATACTAACCAGAAGGTATCCGTGCTGGGATGGAGACAACCAGCCACATGCCGAATAGTAAGAGAGGAGAGTAGCAAGCTTCAAATCCAGAAAGGACTTCCAAAATTCTCTCCACCACTGCTAACTAAGTCTTTGTACCCTTGGGAGTACTTCATACCTGAGTTTTCGGTGTGACTCTCTCAGCTTAAGCAGAGAGTCCTTAAAGAGAAGCTCCTCATGTCACAGGCTGTCTGCGTGGTGATCTCATGACCACCACCACCTGACCCCTCTCCCAGCCTCACTTTGAGCAGTCCCCCACTTTTAGGATACTACACGTTAAGGCGGTACATAGTCACCATGGTGGCCAACATAAGCACACAGGTTGGGCACTCAGTCCAGGGGCTCCATTCATACAGACTTTGATGTTAATGGAGTCCCTGGAGTTGTTTAGTGCACAACCTGCCCAACAGTACCCAGTGTCTCTTCTCTATCAGCTCCAACAGAGCTGCTACAGAAAGAGTCCCACCTCTCCTACCTTATCATTTTAGTGAAGCCATTTAATTTCTATAAGACTGACTGCTTGAGAAATCTGCGTCCTGCCCCAAATGTGAGGACTATGTAAGCTCACAGCATCTTATCTTCTTTGGTCCAAATTTTACTATATTTAGCAAATACTCCTTACAGTTTGTGATCTGAGGTTAGAGCTACTTAACAGGAGAGAGCATTTTCTTCTTTGTTTTTCATTCTCTTTGTTCCTTTTGGGAGCTTCAGGCAGCAAAATGGAATAAAAAAGCCTTTGCTTCACCATCTTTAACTAAGTCTTTATTCAATTTTTAAACAGTTCAAACTAAGGCCAATACACTTTTATTTGTTTGTAAAGCCAACCAAATACTATCCCAAAAGTCTTTTTAAGTTGATTAAATTATGGAAAAAATTACTTAGCCTTCAATTTGCTATTCAGTATATTTCCAAAGACTGGACTTATTTCTAAAAGACAAATTATTTTTGTTGTATTTTACTGTGTTACATTATGTGTAAGTCATAAATATATATTTTGCTTTCTACTTATTAACAAACCCAATGAAGAAAGGTTCCCCCCATTTCAGTGACCATGGATTCCAACACTTGTTGAACCTGAACGTCATTTTTAAAAATAGGTTCTTGAAAGACATGCTTGGAAAATTATAATCCTTACCAATGCCAGGGATTAACTTTCATTTAACTTAATCCTGAATAAATTCAGGCTGAGTGCTTTCAGAAGGGTAGGTTCTTCCCTGAGAAATCACATCTAAAAGTTAACAGTGATGATTATAAATGACCACCTTCCTGTCTTCACCTTGCCAGGTACGAGTGAAGCTCTAACCATCTCCATCACTTGTGTACTTTGGGATACTGGCCAATAGAAAATTCTAAGCTCGTCGCCATTTATGTTGTAAGTTTTTTATTTGTTTCTTTTTTAAATCAAGACAAAATTAAACTACACCAACTTTATGGGCTTTAAAAAGTCTGGCTTTTCCTTCCACTCAGCTAGCACAACCTCAAATGTCAAATCATGATCAAGTACAACGGCCAGCTATATAACATTGACTTAGACATGATCACTGATTTTCTCTAAATTCATTACTTTCTTTTGGCAGAATACCTTAGAAATAATAATTATTATGTACTCCATATATTATATATTCCATTTACACAATACTGAAACACTCCTCTATTTCATAATGTAAACATTTACTTCATAAAAAGACAGTTGTCTAGGTATAAAAAATTCAGATGGGCTATTATATATTTTTTTCTAATTAAGAGTGACAAAATGAAGAGCTGGTAGATTATGAGCCCTCAAAAGCAAGTTATGTGGTCAGAACAAAGCTGCAGGGTAGCAGTGGGGGAAGTCTGGGCAAAGCATCTCTCAGGACCAAAGCACACGTCCCGCTAACGGAGGCAAAGCAGGAAATGCAACCTGACAAGTGTTCAGAGACTGGAGCAATATTCCATCAAGTGTTTTTAAATTCAGTTCCACACAAGTCAACTCAGTTTTGCCCAGAGATTTTACCAGACATTTAGCTGGTGTGTATATAATTACCTGTCTCTCCGAATCGTCGGTGGGGAGGGGCAAACAGCACAAGGAGGGGCAAAGTGATTACAGGACAGAATGAACTAGAAGACCTGATATGAAAGAGAACTAAGACCCAGGGATTTATTCCAACATTAAAAATTTTCTATTTCATTTTAACATCTTTAAGCAACAATTTTTTTTGTTTTAAATCTGAAGGTCATCACCGTTGTTTTGCTCAGAAGATGGAGAGCAAATATGTAATGTACTTATTCCTGAAGGAAGACCTACCTTCTTCGCTGCCTTTATCACGACCATGCTGGAGGATTCTCAGCATGTGTTACAACTTCCAAACATCTTTCATAGTCAATCAAGTTGCCTGCCATGCCAGAAAGCATCCTTAGAATACAATCTTCAGAATTCATCTGGGGTCTTTAATAGCTAAAATTCCTTGGAAGAGTTCCAAGATACCATGACTCTATACAAGCTTCGTCTCAGTTTTGAAATGATAATGATATTGTAATATGCAAATGAGCAATAGTACACAAATTCTTCAGCCAGAACTCTACAAAGTCTCATGTACCAAAACAGAAACACATATCAGACCGCCACATGAATGTTTGTATAGACCCCAGTTCTTATTTTCTCTGCTTCTACTTGATGTATCTTTGCTACCTGATTCACCAATTAAGGTGAAATACAATCGCTAATAACTATGTTCATGATCAGCTATAGAAAAACACACATTTTCTTTCTGTGTTCCATAGTCTGACTTCATAATATCAAACACGCTGCAACATAATTTATGGACTGAAAATATACTTTGAATCAAAGCAAACTTTTTTAAGAGAGAAAGTGGGAGAGTAAGAGAGAATCTGTACATAGTAAGTTTTTTATCTTATTAGAAACCCTTTATAGCTGCACCGTCCAATATAATAGCCCCCAGCCACATATGGCTATTGAGTATTGAAAGGTGGCTGGTCCACGTTGAGATGTAAGTATAAAATACACACCAAATTTTGTAAGTTTAGTTAAAAAAAGTAAAATATCTCATTAATCAATTTTTTACTGATGACAGGTTCAAATGACAATATTTTGGATATTCAGGTTAAATAAAATATATCAAAATATATAATTAAAATATATTAAACTTTTTATTTTTTAAAATGTGGTTCCTAGAAAATGTTACATTATAATTATGGTTCACATTATATTTCTACTGTACAGTGTGGCTTTGCACACTACTGTTGAAACAGTCTAGAAGGCAATTCAACCATCCACTAGATTAAATGAAGCTATAAGATAACATGCACTGTCTCCGTAACTTTCCTGTGCATATTGCAGGGGGAGGAATAGCACAGCTGTCCATCAGAAAGGTTACTGAAACAAAAGATTCAACTCCTTGCCTTTAGCCTCATCCCTGACATTTAACTCTTCCAAGAATGTCCTCAGCTTCACTGCTTCCTGCTGGGAAAGTTTCCAAGCAGTGACCTGTGTCCCGGAAGCAAGCACAGACTTTACAGATCAGGTAAGCTATGCCAATCAGCACTGCTCTAGAAACACTGGGATCCAAACACATATGGGAACGGCAGACCCCTGGAGGAGTTCATGAACTTCTCTCAGGTTGAACGCAAGGAGGACATTGGCACAAATCAGGCCATCCATGCAACTCCCAAGCCACACATGTGATTCTTGTTCTAGATCACTGCCACCAAACAGAGGCCCTCTCTCCACGGGACTGGTCACCACAAAGGGGTAGGGAAATGGGTCACGTCACTGTGCTAAATTCTAGCTCTAAGTCCACTCAAGCTCTCCACTGTTTCCATTGCTTCGTACCTTCCTGTCCTGGCTTCCCTAGATTTCTACAACTGGAAAATCCTGTTGGTCATGGATTCTTCACAACATGGCGCTTGGGCATTCTCTGATACACCTCGGAGGCAGCAGACATAGCATTTTCATGGAAGAGTTTCATAATATACATACATTCATTCATTTAACAAATACTTACAGAGCTCCTACTATGTGCCAGGCATTGTTCTAAGGCATTTGGCACACATCATTGAACAAGAGAGACAGTGATCGTCTGTTCAAGCAAGCAGACAGACAATAAACAAAGAACATAATAGGTGAACTACATAAGTTCTAGAAGGTATTGAATTGGTAAACAGAAAAGATGCAGTGCAGGGCAAAGGCAAGGAAAGCCCAGGGCTGAGGGTATTATAGTTCTATGTAGTGGCTGAGAAAGTGGGGTTTACACAAAGCCCTCTAAGCCTAAGGAAGTGAGCAGAGCAGGCATCTGGGGAGGGGGCTGGAGGCAGCTATGTGGGGAGCAGTACTGACATGGTCCACGTGCAGAAAGGAGGCCAGGAGGGCAGCAGTCAGCTGGGTGGAAGANAAAGGCTGAGTGACAGGGGGCAGAGGTAACAGGGCCAGACAAGGCAGAAGTCAGAGACTATGAGGAGGACTGCAGTTTTCACTCTGAGATGACAATCTGCTGGAAGGGTTTAAGCAGAAGAATGAACTACTCTGAGTGTTCTCTGAACTAACCATCCTATCTGTTGTTCTGGATACTCTAGGAGTCAAGGGTAGAAGCAGAGACAATTCTACAAAAATGTGTTAAATACTGTTAAATACTGTTGCAACTGGAAACTAAATAACAACTAAGACAAAGAAAATAGAATCATGGTTTCTGATCTGGTCTGTGGGAAGAGAGGCTCTGGGTGGGAAAGTGGAAGACAAGAGGCAAAGCCCACCTTGGCCACAAGGTGACTCTTCACTCAAGAGCAGGTGTGGAAGACACTCAACTGTCTGCAGGCCTGCTTATGGTGAAATTCCTTGCTGTTCCTGTCCTTTTATTTTTTAAGATTTTATTTACTTATTTATTTGAGGCAGAGAGAAAGACCACGCGAACAGGAGCAGGGAAGGGCAGAGAGAGAAAATTTCAAGCTGACTCTGAAATGAGCACAGAGCCCCACATGGGGCTCAAACTCACAATGCCAAGACCATGACCTGAGCTGAAACCAAGAGTCAGACACTCAACCAACTGAACCACCCAGGCGCCCCTTCTCCTATCCTGCTAAAAATAGAACTGCTTTAAGGAGAGTTTGATTTTCTCTTTTTTGTGAAAGAAAAATTTTCTCTAGAAGCAAACAAATTACAACAACAGAAATAGAAAAAGATGAACACAATTGACCCTGGGAATTCCAACCTGATTTCACATTTTATGTGGATCGCCTTTAGATTACCTCTGGCAGGAAAATGTGACCATGTAAAGAAAAAAAAAATTATCTGTATAAATAAACATTAATACCGAACTAATTTTCTTAGTTCTCATTTCACTGAATAATTATACCTTTGGGCTAACATGAATAATTTATTAAGTAGAATGCAGTTTATATGTAGCCCTGCAACTTTTTGCCCTCATTATACAATCATTTGAAATCATTCTAGGGTAAACCATGGCTGAAAAGTGACTTCCATGCAAATGTCCTTCTCCTTTTAGCCTATGGATAGTTAACTAAGTGTCTCTTTAGGTTAATAAGAGCTATTCAAAAAGCTTTTTAAACATCTTCTGTCTGAAATATGTTCAAGAATTCATTAAAGTTCTAAAATACTAAACTTCCTTTTTTGTTGTTAGATTATGCATACTAATCCTTAACTCAATTAAGCTTTTTAGGAATGTAAAACCATGTATTTGCTTTCTGGTTTCTCTACGGTTATCAAAAGTAACCCATACTACCACTAGAACCATTGTTACAATAATGTCCTCCTAAAACTATGCAGTCTTGGTGGCTTGGGACAAAAGGCCCTCAGAGAGCTCCACTTCCCATTAAAACTGTCTCCATTTGTCACTATTACCATAAGCCAATGTGGAACAAAGCACCAGTGCATCCATCCTCAGAAGTGACCTGTGTAGGTAAGTCTCCCGTCGCAAAGAACACTGAGTGGTCCTCCTCATTTTTCTTCTTCACATTCTCTGTTCCATTGCGGATCATCACAAAATGGTAATCTAATTACGACAACTATTAATTATGCTCATGATTAATTTGAAATGCCCGACACACAATGTAAATGGTACGGTGAGAGACAACACAGAGTCTTAATGAAATCCTAACACCTGAAACAGCTCAGCACCATTATCAGTCAAGTAAATGCTTAATTCCCTCTCAGCCGCGCATATTAATAGAGTTGGCCCCTGGTATTATTTACTAAAAATGTGCTTTGATGCAAAACAATTAGTGTGTACCTGAACTGTGGCCTGGCACTGCAGACTCTCCTTCCCTGGGAGCTTCTCAGGCCACGCCTCAAATAAAATAATTAGTCCCTGGCTTTTGACTTCCTCCGAATACCTTCTCACCTACCTCGCCCCACACCCAGTCCCTCAAAAAGTCTACCAATTGCCTTGGAATCTCCAAATACAATAAGGGTTAACAGCCTTTAGTAAGCCTCTATGCAAAACTTATATTGGAAAGAGTGGGGGAAAAGTTGGTTGAGAAGGATAAATAAAAACAAGAAGGCTTAGCCCAAAATACCAGGGCCCGCGTCTAAAGCCTGTATCCCTGAGATAAAAGACGGAAGAGTATAGGACCAGGGAAAAACCATCTTCTGGGTGTCCAGAAGGCTCAGCCTAGAACTACAGAGGATGGAATTAAATCCATATGACAGCCCTGAGGGCTGGGACAAAGTGTTGTGAAGATTATGTGGGCAGTAGAGCCTTTCCCTTAATTAAACTAAAATAGAATTACCGACTAAAGCACAAAGCTGCCCTGGTGTTGATCCCAGCAAGAACACCCTGGTAGTAACTCTCCTCTGCTCAGGTAGTGACAGGGGAGGCAGGTGTGATACAGACAGGAGCAGGAGTATTGGCCTAACCTGGGCTTTCCTTTCCACCTACTTTACAATTGCTCCCTCCTAAACAACAATCCAGCTCTTTGTTCCAGGAAAGGAAGGGAACAGAAGGGAAAGAAAGGGAAGGGAAGAGAGAAATCAGAGGACTAAAGGCCAAAGGGTGTAAAAGAGAGAAAGGGAATATTGAATTCAGAAATAAATGGGTTTTTTTTTAACCAAAACTTTTATTAATAGCTTTGCCTCTTAAGGTATTTTCATCTAAACACTCTTTATTTAATGAAATGTATTTTAATGATATATATTTGAAATGTCTTATGGTAGGTCTTTCTCCTAAGATCAAAACATACCCTGTTTCCATCAAACAATCTCATTGTTTGGATCTAATATAATATTTGGCACCTATGTTCACAGACTATTAACAAAGTTAAATAAATCTGCTCTATAAAACCCTGATTCAAGTGTACGTAGGTTAAGCATGCACATCCAAGGAAAAACTACAAAGATCCTAATTTAAATGCTCTTTTAAATCATAACACCTTCAAAAAGAAGCAGATTGCTGGAAGACAGCAGGAGGGATAATTTGGTCTTCCATCTTTGAAACACTATTAAGGCTGGAGCTGAGTTCTACATAATGTGTCTGATCAAATGTACAAGTTAGTAAATAAAATGCAAACAAATACCATTTAAATGAAAATCTGAACATCTTAAAAACCTAGATAAGTAATAATAAAACCATAAATGTCCAATATGTCAAAAGAAAGTTCATTGCTTGAGATTTCTAGAATGTAATGCATATACAAACACACATGGGAACAGCAACCCTTAAAAGGAAAATTGGTTGGCTGAATGAAAGTCTTATCTATCCAAACATACAGGAGGAGGAAATGTGATAAGACCACCTACTTATTTATCAGTCTAAAGTTAAAAAGAATACGCACCTTCAATGTCAAAGTAATGCATGAGGGGACCCCTCCCAGGAAATACATTCACTCTCTTATTGCTGTCTTGGTGAAACCACAAAGTTTTTATCTCTAACCCAGACCTCTCCCACCAGCCTACAGGTCTAATTGCATACTCAGTGACTCCACTTAAGTATCTGCTTGACATCTCACATTTAAAATGCCCAAGCCAAACTCTTGATTTTCCCCATCACACCCCATCTCCCAAACCTGTTCCTCCCATGGTCTTCCACACCTCAGTTAACGGCAACACCATCAATCCACCAGCTCAGGCAANCTTGATTTTCCCCATCACACCCCATCTTCCAAACCTGTTCCTCCCATGGTCTTCCACACCTCAGTTAACGGCAACACCATCAATCCACCAGCTCAGGCAAAGGACAAAGGAGTCACTCTTGACCTTGTCTACTCTTAACTAAAATTCAATCTGTCACCAAATTCTACTGGTTCTACCTTTAAAAATACAGTCCAGAGACGGATCACTCCTATTACCTCCATCATTTGCAACTGGTCCAAGCAACTACCAACCTTTCATTGAATATTTCAATAGCTTCCTAATGGGTCACTCTGTTTCCACCTTTGTCCCTGTACAATCTAGTCTATAAAAAGCACCCAGAGTGATTCTTTTAAAAAGTAAGTTAGACCATATGACACCACAGCTCAAAAATCTTCAATGGCTTCCCATGTGCAAGGAAAAACCTTATAGTGTCCTATAAGACTTGAAATGATTTGCCCCTATTCCCTTTCTGAATCCCCCTCCTGCTACTCTCCTCCACCCTCACTTTGATTCTGCCTCTCTGCTTTCATAATTCACTCCAGACAGGCTCTCTCTTCTGCCTAGAACATTCTTTCCCCAGATATCTGCATGGCTCCATCTTGAACTTTCTTCAAAGGTGAGGGAGGCAATACCTAACCACACTGTTTAATGGTACAAACCACCTGCCCCCGCCAACACTCCTTTTCTGCCTTTCTCTGCCTTACCATTTTTTTTCCACAGCACTTCTCCCCATCTCATATCCTATCTTACCGTGGCAGGTTGTTTTCTAAAAATAGACCTCCGACAGTACATCCAGACCCACATGTTCCTCTAGAACCCTGCCATTCCCCTATCAAGGCATGGAGTCTATATGCTCTCCCCTTGAACCTGGGTGGGCCTTTGTGATTGCCTCCACTCACACAGTGTGGTGGCAGCGGCTCTATGCGACTTCCAAAACTAGACCATAAAATGCAGAGCAGCTTCCGCCTGGCTCTCTTGGGATACTTGTTCTTGGAATCCAGCCACCATGCTGCAAAGAAGGCCAAGCCACATGAAGAGGCTCATCTGGAGGAAAACCAACCCAGTGCAGCTGAGAGCCAACTTGTCCACCACTGGAGTGAGTCACCTGAAAGCACCTCCTCCGGCATCAGGCTGTGGATGTGGTTCCAGCGCCTTCACACAGGGACCTGGACTCACAAGGACTTGCACGTGGGGTTTGATGTTCTGGGGCCAGTCTTGAACTTCTTAACAATTTTACTTTTGAATCTGTATTCTGCATGTGGAGCCTGATGGGACAAATGGAGCATAAGTTGGGGACTCGGAGCCTTCACTTCCTTGTGGTCCTTCATCTGTGGGACAGGTCCTCAGCTGTCTTCTTCCCTAGCCAGTGGCTCCCCTGCTCATCCTCACTCAGTGACTGCTGCCTCCCCTCCTCCAGGCAAGGGCCCGGGTGCAAACACAGGGAGGGTATCCTGTGATGTTTCAAGGCACAGCATGGCAAGAGCCATCCCCACCCTGAGCTGGCAGTCACGGTACATAAGACAAGTGACATGATAAGGGCCGGCCCACTTCTACCCCCAATCCAGGTACCAAGCACATCCTTCAGGGAGGCTCTACTCCCTTGAGGACTACCAGTGCACTATAGATTGGGGTGGTGGGCCCAAGGGAAGAGAAGAAGCCTGCCTTGACTTTCCCACCCCTGGCTGGGACATGCGGCCAGAAGCTGGTGGGCTGCATGTGTTGAGTGGCAAGGCAGAGCCCCTGGGAGCTGATGAGGGTTTGCACTGCTCAGTATGTATCCCCAAGCCCAAGGGAACTCGTCATTACAAAGCAAATAAAAACACCATGGCATGTTCACAAAAGCGTCCACAGAAAGAAGGAAAAAATGTTCTGTATTTTAATATTTTAACAGCTCTTTTTGCTGCCCCTCCAACAAGGGGCCCTGGTTTTCACTGTGCATGGGCCTGCTGCAGCCTTTGCATGAAGTGCCCCTGCAGAGGCCCCCTGAAGCCAAGATGGGCCTGCCCCAAGGATCCCTGCCCAAACTGCTGGTTCCTGAGCCAGAGAAACGGTTGCTATGCTTTTTAGTCACTGAGTTTGGGGGCGACCTGTTGTGCACCAAAAGGTGCTAGAGCACTTATGTGGCTGTCTACCTCCTGACTCCTCCCCCTGCCACACGCACATGCACACATACATATACACAAGCACACACACACGGTCTCTGAAGGCATGGCACTGACAGTGTTTTTACCATTGCTATAACCCCAGTACCTAGAACAGCGCCCCACACATAGCAGTTGCCCAATAAATACTTGCCCAATGAACTGAAGTCCCATTCTGATGAAACTTTGTCTTTAGATGGGGCTGCAAATAAGCAGGTGACGAGTACAGAAAAACTTTACTAGCTTAAAATACTGAGGGGGACATAGTTGGAAAACTATGCGGTGCATGCCTGCTGATGGCCAGGGTGCTGGGGAAGCTGTGGTCTTTCTACACGGCCATTAGTGACCTCATGGTTCTGGGCAGAGGGCACCAAGTTAGCACCAGGCAGACAGGACCGCCCTTCCCCACGCTGACCATTGGCTAACCCCTCAGAATACAATGCCCTGGCCTGTTACCATGGTGCTGGCCACACAGTTTTGCAGAGAGGAGTAGAGGGCAGAATGCATTTATCTTACAAACATGGACAAAACATCTACGAAATGCAAAGAAGTATTCCTGGCCATTAAAGGAAGTGAATACATGAACCAAGCATGGTCTTTAGCATTAATCTTTTATTAAGATTATATATGGGAACATACTTGGCAAACTATATTGCCACTTGAAAATAAAACCATCAATGACAGTAATGATTATTACTCAAGCGTTTTCCATACCACATTGCCCCTCATCCTCAGATACCACTCAGTATTTACCCAACTAGAACAAAGAAGGTATAAGCAGGAGTCTACTAGGAGTACCAGATGACGGCAGTATAAGTGGTTTTCCATGTAGCAGGTGCTATAGGTCTATAGCAGAAACAGCCTTACCTTTCTACAGGATTACTGGATCTTTCTGGACCACCCAGATCATTTCTATCCATGACTTCATTTTTATGAATGGTTGGGTGAAAGACATTCTTCTGACCAAGTATAGATTATGTTTCCATTTACTAGCCTGGAAGCTGGAAAGAGACAGATTTCTCTCTCTTCTTGGCACATACGTTGTCACTGCCTTTCCAAGGACTCTTCCCAACCTTTCCCTACTGAGAACTCAGTCCGGGCCAAGATCTTTAGAACAGCAAACTCACTGGCAACAATCCCACACGAGCGTCATGAATGGCCCACAGATACAGCTGATGCAAGAGACAGAACCAACTGCCAATCTCGGGTCTTCTTTTCTCTTGGAGGAATTCAGAAACTGAACCACATCTGTAATGAGAGCTTCTAAAAGCCACATCGGTGCTACATCTTTTCGTTTCTCATGAAAAGAAAAACAGCTTTTTAAAAATAAAATTCTGTTGCAAATGCCTCCAAGGCTTCGTGAACAGATCTTTCCCTTTGCCTCGTCTTCCCTCTGCCCCGTGCAAAGACCACCCTGTTCTCCTGTACAGATTTCTCCCGTTGCCCCAGTGACTCGTCCCGCCACTAAGCTGACTTCAGTACATTAGCAAGTGACTCTACTGTGCTGTCAGGAAAGCCAGTGGACTCCCCGCGAGGGGAGGACAGAGCCCAGGCTCCCCTTGAGTGTGTACCTGGTGAGGTTAGGTCTCCAGGTATTTGGGGAAGACCTAATGTTGTGCTTAAGAATTTGGGGGTCGCCTTTGTGGTACAGTCAGTTAAGCATCCAACTCTTGGTTTGAGCTCAGGTTGTGATCTCAGGGTCCTGACACTGAGCCTGTGTTGGGCTCTGCGCTCAGTGGGGAGTCTGCAAGTCTGCTTGAGATTCTCTCCCTCTCCCTCTGCCCCTCCTGCTCATGTTCTCTCTCTCTCTCTCTCTCAAATAAATAAATAAATAAATAAATCTTTAAGAATTCTGCCTGTCCCTGGCCATCCCTGCATAAGCTCCTAAGCTTCTTCTTATAAGCCTCCCTCCTGTGGGTGCTCTGTCATCTGCCTTCTTGTGTGCAAGTGCAGCACCTTCCAGGGTCCACTGGCACCCTCTAGAAGGCTAAGTGGAGAAGAACTCTTCGAGCCATGCTGTCCAAAGACCCCTACCAAATGAGGAAAAATGACAGACAACTTTAAAATGAGACAAGAGAATCAAAATCATTGACTTTCTGGGATAATCTAAGGCTTCTCCATGAGAATAAGCCAGTCTGCAAAGACTCAGTCATTTTCTTTGGTGCCAGTCTTCTCTACTAGCCACACTTGAGTTCCCATTGTCTGCAGAGGACCCCAAAGTCGAAGAAAAACATGCATCACAAATATGAAAAAGAGATTATTCAGTGAGGCTGCTCTGTGAAGAATGAATAGGACAGTGCTGTACAAGGAAGATGGAGAGCAGGAAGAACAGCCGATCAATGCCCCCCTGCTATTTACTGAGCAGCTACTATCTGCCAAGCACTACTGTAGGTTCTAGAATGTCAGCTAAGTAAGGTAAGCAAGGCCCTTCCCCACTTGGAACTTTCTCTTCACTTAGAGAGAGGAGAGGCAGGTGATAGTTAAGGAAACAAATAAAGGAACAAGACAACTTCATATTGTAGTTAACAAATGAATTGAGGTAAGGGAGAGGATGCTGCAGACAGCGTGGTCAGGGATGGCCACCACGTATTCACTTAGTCAATAAATATTAATTTCCTAAGTGACAAGCATTATTCTAGGTAATGAGAATTCAGAAGAGAGTTCAGAGAAGGGAAAGCACAAAGAGATTCCTTAATTCATGGACTCACGTTCTACTAAGAGACAAACAAAATAAAGAAAATATTTAGTACATAAGATGGAAAAGAGTCTGTGGGGCAAAAATAAAGCAAAGGAGGGGGATATGGGGTGTGTGTGTATACTTGCAATTTTAAATAAGGTCCCCAAATAAGACCTCATTAGCAACCAGTGCCATTTGAACGGAGATTTGTATATAGAAACCCTGCCCATCCGAAGAACTAGAGGCAAAGCTCCAAGCAGAAAGACAGGAGGTGCAAAGGCCCTGAGGCAGAAACAAGGTTAGAGGGTTAAAGATAAGAAATGTCATCAGGGTGACTGAAGCACAGAGATTGAGAAGGAAAACAGATGAAGCCAGAAACGTGACAGCACAAAAGCACTCCTGGAAACCAAAGCCAGGTAGCCAAAAGAGGAAAAAAAAAAAAAAATACGGCTTCTACAGACATTCACTGTTCCATCTCTTTACCAGGAAAACTTCACATGAGACAAACAGCACATTCTCGTGCCTTTAGCTATTCACTAAGTCAACCAAATAAGAAACTGACGACCTATAATGAGTAAGACACTGTGTGCTGCACGTTCTCTGTTAGTCATGTCATACTTCAGGTCCCACCTCCCATCCTCCCAATATAAAGTCTTTACAAGGCAGAGAAAGCAAGCACTCAAAACAGAGTAAGTGTGCAATTCTAATACAACTGGCGATGGGTATGTTGGAAACAGGAAGTAGAGAGGCCCAATGATTCCATCCAAGTCTGAAGCAGAAACCCCTGAAAAATGTCTGCAGACATCACTTAGCATTTCTGCTATCTTCTGCACTAAGCTCGTATACTTTTTAAGTATATATGTTTATGAAGGAAAGCTACCTTTTTGAGAAGGTCTCAAAGTTTTAAATAGACATTCAGGCCTCCTAGGAATTGTTCTGGAGATAAAGAGGCAAATTCAGTGTAGCTACATTTGAGTCACCCCACAGCCCAGAACAGCATTCAAGAATCAACAGCAGCTATCAGGGTCCTCTTCCCAAAGGAATATGATTAAAAATCCTCATTGTTCTTTCCTGAGAAAGAGGCTTGCTGATAAACACAGCAAGCCCAAGCTGGCATGAGCAAAACATAAATGAAACACCTTTTTGTTTCACGGCTGCTTTTTGAGTAGGATTGCTTCATGAAAATTTCGGTCCATCTTCAATGATGCCCTGCGCCAGGCCAGCATACAATTAAAATCGTAATGCCCCTTTCATGGCTCAGCTCATGGAAAACCCACTATGTAATCTGACTCGAATATAGCATATGAAATGAGTAATGGAGCTTGTATGTGTATTCTGTCACTCTGTATTACCGCTGTGTAAAGAAAAGAAGATGCAAACAGTTAGCGATGAGCGGGGTGAAGGAGGGAAATGAAAATGTCAAGAGCAGGAAGAAACTGTTAAATGGCACCAAATGCCCAGGCGGGGTGTTTGTCTGCCCATGTGCTGCCTGTCTCCCTCAATCCATCATCAGAAAGGACAAGCCACCTCAGGAGGAATGAATGTCCTAAGTCAGGAGGATGGGGAGGACTGCCTTCTCCGACTGCCTACGGCAATAGCAGGCCTGCCCTAAACTGTCAGGTTAGGGCCTTCACTGTAATCTGGCTGCTGTCAATGGGAGATCCAGAAATAGCAGTGCACAAGGACCTTGGCCTTCAAACCCTGCCGACAAACTGGGAAATGCTCAAATCAGAGAGGAAGTATGATAATCTGGGGCAACTTTTAAACAAACAGTACAGGGACAGGGACACAGCTATCTCCTCACAATCTTTTGTTCCATTAAGAACCCCAATTTTATGAATTAATTCATGAATTAGCTAGTCAACTCTTGGTTTTAAAGCAACAACAAAACCCTCTGTTACATGCTTTATATTAAACATGGGGAGTGGACATTGAAAGCTACAGAAATAACCCACAGACCCTATTTGTTTCCAAAATAAAACCTACAAAGAAGAAGGTGGTTAAAAAAATGTTTAAAATCCAACTTTTGGCAGAAAGGGTCACCCACGACTGAAAATGTGGGGCCAGTAAGAGGCAGAAAGATTCCAAATGCAAATGGAAGGAAAGTGGAGTTATCCCAGGCCACAGGCTCTGCAGAGGAGTCAACGCTGGGGCAAGCCCACAAGATGCTCTCCAAGATAATGTTGTTGCTCCCACAAGCCAGCGATCCCCTCGAGAGGAGAATACGTGCTACCATTGGAGAGAAGAGAAACCCACCTGCCCAAGTGAATCCCCCTCCCTGAGGAAGGAGACAGCGAAAACTCTTCCTTGCTCTCTAAGAGAACAAGAAGACAGAATACCCAACCATCTGTGGAAAAACAGGCAGATCACCAGAGGGCCCCAGAAAAGAACGAGTGCCCCTCTGAAAAGGTTCTTCATGTGTGTTAGTGTATTTTTATCAATCTCTATTCCTCTGTGGCACTTCTGCTCACAGGCATGGACTTTGTACTCTTTCCGCTGAATTCTTTAATGTGGTGATGGGGCGAGCAGGAAAGGGAAACATGAAGAGAGTATCTTTAATAATACCCCCTACTAATGATTCAATTATCTCAGCTAGTTGGTTTTACTCAGATTACTTCCAGTATGTGAGTTATTTCAAAAACTAGTCCAATTGTCTTATTTTGTTCCTTAGACCCATGTGATTTTTTTGTTGTTGTTTTTGGTTTTGGTTTTGGTTTTAATTAATAGACTTTATTTTTTAGAGCAGGTTTGGTTACAGATTNTTTAGACCCATGTGATTTTTTTTGTTGTTTTTGGTTTTGGTTTTGGTTTTAATTAATAGACTTTATTTTTTAGAGCAGGTTTGGTTACAGATTGAGCAGAAAGTGCAGAGAGTACCTGTTTCCTCTCCCATCCTCCACCCTGACTTTCCCCCTTATTACCATCTCACTGGTGTGGTATGTTTGTTACAGCTGATGAACTGATACTGATACATTATTATTAACTAAGTGCCAGCTGACATCAGAGTTCACTTTGTGTTGTACAGTTCTGTGGGTTTTGTCAAATGTGCAATGTCATATATCCACCATTAGGGGAGTTTTACTGCCCTAAAAATCCCTTATGCTCCACTTATTCATTCCTCCCCCATTCCCAACCCCTAGCAACCACTGATCTTATTTCCTCTTTTCTTAAATTATGATCAAATACACATAATATGAAATTTATGATCTTAACCATTTTAAGTGTATAGTGCAGGAGTGTTAAGTACATTCACCTCATTGTGCAAACAATCTCCTGAATTCTTTTCACCTTACAAAACTAAAACTCTACACCCATTAAACAATAACATTCCACTCCTTTTCCTCCTTCCCCCAGCCCCTGCGAACTGCTAGTCTGCTTTTTGTCTCTATGAATCTGACTACTCTAGGTCTCTCATAAATGGAATTATACAGTATTTGTCTTTTTCTGTCTGCCTTATTTCACTTCATATGTTTTCAAGGCTTATCCATGTTGTACAACGTGTTAGAATTTCCTTCCTTTTTATGGAGCACCTGGGTGGCTCAGATGGTTGTCTGTCTTCAGCTCAGGTCATGATCTCCAGGTCCTGGGATCGAGGCCCACATCAGGGTCTTGGCTCATCAGGGAGTCTGCTTCTCCCTCTCCCTCTGCCTCTCCCCTACTCATGTTCTCTATCTCTCTGTCTCAAATGAATAAATCTTTAAAAAAAAAATTTTCCCTCCCTTTTAAAGCTTAATAATATTCCACTTTGTGTATATACTATTTTTGTTTATTCATTCATCTGTCAATGGTCACTTGGGTTGCTTCTATCATTTTAGGTATTAGAACAGTGCTGCTGTGAATAGTGTACAAATATCTCTTCAAGACCCAAATCAATTATTTTAGGTATATACCCAGAAATGGAATTGCTACCTCATATGGCAATTCTATTTTTAACTTTTTAAGGAACCACCATACTGTTTACCATAGTAATCACACCATTTTACAATCATACCAATAGTGCACATGGGCTCCAATTTCTTCACATCCTCACAAACACTTGCTATTTTATTTTTTTTTTTTAATTTTTTGGATAGTAGTTGTCTTAATGGGTGTATGCTAATCTTTTTACTGTCTCTACAAGTTTGCCTTTTCCAGAATGACAAATAATTGGAATCATAAAGAATGTTGACTCTACAGGCTAGCTTCTTTCACTCAGTAATATGCATTCAGGTAAGGTGCATTTACTACTGAATAATATTATGCCAACTATAACGGTTTGTTTATCCATTCATCTACCGAAAGATATCCTGACTGCTTGCAATCTTGGGCAATTACAAATAAAGCTGAATAGTTGTGTGCAAGTTTGGTATGGACATAAGTTGTCAACTCATACCTAACAGCACAACTGTTGAGCTTTGTAGGAAACTGCCAGACTGTCTTCCACAGTGGTTGTACCGTTTTACATTCCTGCCAGCAGTGGATGACAGTTCCTGCTGCTCTACAACCCTGACAGCCTTTGGCGTTGTCAGCATTTTTTATCTGAGTCATTCTGATAGGTGTGTGACGGTATTGCTGCTGTTTGAATTTGCAATTCCCTAATTACGTATTATATTGCACAAGCAGCTTTTCATACACTTATTTTCCATCTTCATATTTTCCATAGTGAGGTGTCAATTCAGATCTTTCCCATTTTTTCATTGGATTGTATGTTTTCCTATGGTTGAGTTTTTAGAGTTCTTCATATACTGTGGATACTAGTCCTTTATCAGATATGTTTTACAAATATTTTCCCCTAGCCTGTGGCTTCTCTTTTCGTTCTCTTAAGAATGTTGTTTTGCAGAACAGAAGTTTTTAATTTTAATGAAGACCAGCTTATCAATCTTTCACTTCATGGATCATGCTTTTGTTGTTGTTATCTAAAAAGGTATCACCAAATCCCAGGTCACCCAAATTTTCTCCTATGGTATATTCTAAGAGTGTTATAGTTTTGCATTTTATATTCAGGTCTATGAACCATTGTGACTTAATTATGAAAGGTATGTCAGTGTCCAGATTCATTTTTTGGCATGTGGATGTCCAATCGTTCCAGCACCATTTATTGAAAAGATTCATGTGCTTTTTATAAAGTTCCTTCAACTTTTTCTGCTTCAAATATTGAATGAATAAATAGGATGTTGCAAGGTGTTTCGGTCCAGTCTGCCTCACGGATCTCTACCACTCTGATACTGTACACAAAGAACTTCTTTTTAGTAATGGCAGTGCGTGGGTCAGTCATAGACAAGGACAAAGAAAAATATCATTGCCCATTTCAGATAAAGTGTTAAGGATCTTAGTCCAAGAATTCAATATTTTTAAACTAGGATATCTAAGCTTTCCTATTAATTTTTAAGTCTCTTTGCCAAAAACCACAATAAATTACAGTTTGGGAAAATTTGCAATGTCTATGCTATTTCAGTAAGGGTCAGAATACACAATCAAGAAGTTTTTTTCATTAAAAACTTCATCAAGCAAGGTGGTACAGTCGGTTAAAGCATCGAGTTTTGGCTCAGGTTGTGATCATAGAATCTCAAGATCGAGCCCTGTGCCGAGTCCTACATTGGGCTCTGCAAGCCACATGGAGTCCACTTGGGATTTTCTCTCCCTCTCCCTCTGCCGCTCCCTGCCCGCACTCACTCCCTCGCCCCCAAAAAATAAATAAATAAATCTTTAAAAAAAGAATTTCATCAAGCAAGATAATCACTGGCTTCAGATACAGTGAATGGTATGTTCTAAACATTTTTTATCTTTTTATTTATAAAAAAGTCTAGCCCTAATTTAAGGAGATTGAAATCCACATTTCATTCTAAGAATATCATAGAAACTTAGCTTACAAAACATTTTGACACAGCTATCTATACCCATGGTTCTCCAGATGTGGTCCACAGACTACCCGCATCACCTGCAAACCTGTTAGAAATGCAAATTATTAAGTCCCACCCTAACTTTGGGGATAGACCCAGGAATTTCTGTTTTAACAAGTCCTCCTGGCAATGCTGATGCACTCTAAAGTTTGAGAACATCGAATCTATTCTATATGACCAGCTCCACCACCCTTTGAAGAAAAGAAGTGTGAGTTCTTAATAACCACTTGTCAAATTCCAATCTATTAAGAGACAGGCTCTAAGAGGCTTCCTCAAGGAACTAAAGATGGAACTACCCCACAATCCGGCAATCGCACTACTGGGTATTTACCCAAAAAATACAAAAACATTAATTCAAAGGGATACATGCACCCCTATCTTTATCGCAGCATTGTTTACAATAGCCAAACTGTGGAAGCATCCCAAGTGCCCGCTGACTGATGAATGGATAAAGATGATGTGTGTGTGTGGGGGGGGTGTATAATGGAATATTATTCAGCCATAAAAAAGGATAAAATCTTGCCATTTGCAACCACATGGATAGAGCTAGAGAGTAGGATGCTAAGTGAAACAAGTCAGAGAAAGACAAATACCATATGATTTCACTCAGATGTGGAATTTAAGTAACAAAACTGATGAACATAGAAGGAAAAAAAAGAGAGAGAGAGAAGGAGGCAAACCAGAAAAAAGACTTAACTATAGAGAACAAATTGATGGTTACCAAAGGAGAGATGGGTGGGGGGTTGGGGAAAACAGGGGATGGGGATTAAAGAGTACATTTATCATGATGAAAAATAATAAAATTTTAAAAAAGAAAGAAAAAACAAGAATCCTATAAGGAGGCTGAAGAATGAAGAAACAGCAGTGCCACCTCCCTTGTCAGAACAGGGAGACACTTCTTGGTACCACGACAGAGCTGCTGAGACCTGTCTCCTGCTTCAGACTCCCACTAACTCACAGCCATGCTCTATGCAGAGCAGATTCTCACGCGAAAAAGACAAAAGACCGTGTAGGGGCACCTGGGTGGCTCAGTCAGGTGAGCATCTTTTGGCTCAGGTCAAGATCTCAGGATCCTGGAATTGAGCCCTCATTTGGCTCTCTGCTCAGTGGAGAGTCTGTTTCTCCCTCTCTCTCTTCCCCTGCACCCCTGCTCATGCTCTGTCTCTGTCTCTCTCTCTCTCAAATAAATAAAATCTTTAAAAAACAAAGAAACAAAGACCATGTCACTAACAACCGTGGCCCCCAACACTGCCAATTTGGATCCCCTCTAATAAAAGTGACAGCAGAAGGAAGAAGGCAGCCCTCATATGGGCACATGGGGCAGCCACGGAGGAAGTGGGGGTATCCAGCAGGTAATGAGGCCGGGCCCAGGGATGCCCAGGTAGACAGTGGACGCTGGCCACCTCTCTGTAGCCTCCTGGCTCCCCTTTTCCCAACCCAGCTCACTCTCAGTACTGGCAGCCTCCCCTTTCCTTGGAGCTCCCTCCCTCCACATCTCATGGCCTCTGTACACAGGGTTTCTCTCCCTACTATGCTCTTTGCCCGGCATTGCACTTGAGTCAGCCTGCTTTTCCTTCTGGTCTCCAATGGCTGTCAGGTCCTCAAGGACCAAAGACTTGGTTTGACCCCCCTTCCCGTGCTCTCACACTCTCGGATGTATTCAAGATGCCTCGCTCATAGACTGCAAGCTCTGTAAGGACAGAACTCAGGCCTGCACAGCTTATCAGTATGTGCAGGACGCCGTGGGGACAAGAATCCATCACTGTTCATGTTAACATGACCCCAGCTTAAAACCTGGGCGTATGTTTACAAAAGAAACCCAAGCCTTCCAGTACATTCCATTCCCTGCTTCCAGGCCCACCAAGACCAGTGTGATTTAATGGGCTCCCCACAGAGCTCGCCAACAAGGAAAGGCTATCCCTGCTAAAGGCTGTGGGTGCCCAGTTCTTTTGAGTGGGTCCAATCTTCGCACTATAATAATAAAATACCACTATGACTCTAGTTTGGGAGAGACTCAATCCTGGTGAACTGACAAAACCTGGCTTCTGCTTCTTTAAAAACCAAAGGCCAGACTCTGGATCTTAGCAATTCATAAAAGAGACACCACTCCCTCTAGCTTATCTGGGCAGCTAAGCAGTCTATTCCCTTACAATGTCACTCACTAAATGGACTTTTTCTTTTAATTTCCGCAGGCATTATAAGTCCAGAAGAGAACAGCACCATGGGCTGGTCTTTATCTATGTGGTATATTGAATTATGATTGGTCTGACAGCCGAAATGAACAAGCTTCCACAGTGGCAAAGAAGAAAGCTCACGCGTTTATTGCCTTTGAGACTATATGGTTGGTATTAGCATTTCTGCTTTTAAAGCTTTACAACAACCAAGACACATTTTAGCATTCTACCACTAATGTGGCTTACGTTTTACTTCGCAGGTTTTCTGAAAATATTTTTGATTTTTTAATGATTAGATGTGACTCAATCAAAAGCAAGGCAAAGCTTAACCACTTTGATAAACTATGGGTCATGAGTCGATTTCATTTCTAAACACTAAGGATTTTCCTTGAATTGTGGACATGGTTACACCATTAAAATTGAAACATGGTTATGGGGCGCCTGGGTGGCTCAGTCATTAAGAGTCTGCCTTCGGCTCAGGGCGTGATCCCAGAGTCCTGGGATGGAGCCCCACATCAGGCTCCTCCACTGGGAGCCTGATTCTTCCTCTCCCACTCCCCCTGCTTGTGTTCCCTCTCTTGCTGGCTGTCTCTCTCTGTGTCAAATAAAAATAAAATCTTAAAAAAAAAATTGAAACATGGTTAAATCACAGGCATGCATGGGCACGTGATACGGAATCATTCCCTAATAAACGGTGGCAAATGAGGTTGCTGACTTAACATTAGATTTCATACAATTAAATTAAAGACTGACTTTCATTTTACTTAAATACATGCTGGGTTTCACTTAAAAACAGAAGATTTCTGTAAAACTACTCTCAAGTTTAATCATACAAGTATTTGAAGAGTTTTAGGGAGAAACATTCTTTTTCTATTGAACCACTTTAATAGGACAGAAGATACACACCTGTTTAAAAGAGTTGACGAAAGTTTTATGGAGACATATTAACTGAAAAGAAGCAAATATATACTGAATATTTAATAACAATCATTAGAGTGGAGGGCCTCTTGTTCAATCCGAAGGAATGATTAGTTCTTTTCGTTAACTGGAAAGCAGTTTCAAATGAGAATTTAATAATAATAAATAAACTAAATAATTTATTTTGAACTGTAATGATATAAATGTATGTAATTGTCTCATCTCACGTATGGCCAATCTTTTCTCAGAGTGTAAGTCTGCTGATCAGAGTTCCCACTCCTCTGTCTTGCATCAATCTCAACCATATATGCTCTTTCTCTGATTTCCTCCAATCCTTTTCTAATTTTTTTCAGATGACTTGCTTACCTTAGTGCACAAGCACTATTTTTTTTTTCTTTTTCTAAAGCAGCTTGCCTTTAGCATTTCCAGAAAATTCATTTAAACTTTTGTAGGACAGCTCTCTCTCCATCCCCAACTCACTTTCACCAATTTTCTTGATAGGGTAATTTTGCAAACAAACTAAATTGCAAACACAATTGGCGTAAACAGGGTTGAGGACATAGACAGCTGACTCTTCTAGGCAGACAATGCTATTGTGCATAGCCTGGGGTGGACATTAGTTAGGGTGTTTTACTGAAGTAAGAGAGACTATTAGTTGGTCAACTGTGTTATTTTAAAATGTTTCCACAGTAAATAAAGATTTTCTGATTTGGAAATAAAATAAATACACATGTACTTCACTCTGAGAAAGGATAATCCAGTACACAAGTATCAAAATTTATAAACACAAGTAACGGTATTTATTTTTAAAAGCCATTTCTTACTTTGCAAAAGAATCTCAGAGCATCTTTAGTAAGTAAAAACCCCCAAAGTGTCATAAAATATTCTATTTTTGGCATCTCAATCAATATGCAACATTTAGGAGAAAAATATTTTATTATAAGTTACACTAGGGTACAGGAAATCTGTTTAAAAACAAATTCCTACACAATTATGTTTAAATATGTGCTGTGTACTTATGGTCATTACAAGTTTTCTTGCTTTTAACTTTTTTAAACTTGACTTCATCAATATTAAATTGTTTTAATAATGGAATGATATTTTGAAATTAATCCATAGATTATCCACTCATGAACTGTGTTTGTATATACAAATGCAATGGAAGAAAAAAAGAGATAATCTGAGTAAAAATATAAAACTTTTCTTTGGGCTGTGAAAAAAAAAAAAAGCCCGATTATTTTAAATTGCATATTTGCTTTACTATTTAAAGAAACAGTAATTTGGATTTCACAGTTCATTGAAATAAACTGAAAAACATGGATTCACACTAAAAATAAAGACACGTACTTTGAATCTTGTTAAGAAACAGGTTTTCCAATCATGGCCTTCATTTCGTGCATGTCAATAAAAGTTTTATCTTACAAAGTATTATACTAAAGAAAAACAAAGCACAAGTAATCAAAAGGGAACATCCAGCCAATAACCCAAGAGGGGACATATGTTTCCCTGTCATGAACACCCCCATCTCATGGTTTCATAAAAGTATCTGTCTTTGCTCTTGCATAAAGAATATCTATTTTAAGAGAAATCTATATCTACATTTTATAAAATACTATACTAAATATATTCCTAAATACTGTGAAAGAATGAGTTTTATCAAACCAGCAAGTGAAGTTCATTCTCCATATGCTAGCATCCCAAATACAGAGAATATATTAATACCTCATAATCAGAAGATAAACAATACAAAGATGGGACGTTTTTGTTTGTTTGTTTGTTTTTAAGTCATAAAATATGGAATGAGAGGCTATTCATGAAGTCTCAAGTCCCTTTCACTTTGAAATATTGTCAGGTTGACGTGGCTGCAGGTAATTAAGCCAGAAGGGTAAAATTCACCCACAATTTTCACGATAAATGTTCACATAAGTACACTAAATGACCACATACCAAAGCTTCTCACAAATAAAGTCAACAATTAAACATTCTGTTATCCAGACACGATGCTCTTATGAAAGAAGAAGTACAAACTAGAAAAAGAAAAAAACCAAAACAAAACAAAACAGGAGCTCATTGCTGTGTTTTATTTCCCACACTGTGGAATAATTTTTTCCATTCCCAAGATGATTTAAGCTGACAAATTGGTTCTTCTGGCTGCCTAGCTTCCTGACCTCGAAAAGTCCATTTTCCAACTTCTGTCTCATCCAGCTGTTGACAGGCTAATGCCACCAACCAGTGTAATAAAAGCTCCAAGGGGTTTAGGATTAGGATAGGGAATTGTAACAACAGTAGAATAATTAGATGTGAAGTCTGCCCAACTTTTAAGACCTGATCTTGTCTCTAAAAGAGAACAAATAGTCCTCTGGAAGGAGGTTAATGTATATTCCATTCCTCCCAGGGTGCAACACTGTGGAGCATTTCTCAGGAAAAAAAACTAGTAACCCTTCTTGCCTAAAACACTTCTTGAAAGTCAATACAATTTAAAGGCACTCTCTACTTTGGTACAATTTTTCTCAGAAACAAATATCCAATTTTCTTTTCTTTACAGAGCCACAAGTCAATAAGCCTCAGAGAGCTACTTGCTTTTAGACTCTAGGTTATTCGGGGCAACGTCTGCCATGGATACAGGCAAGAGAACTCGTGGATGAGAAGTCAGATGTCGGCCCTTCCACGTGCATCTTATGTAGACAGGGCTCCAGCAGGTGTCCTCTACATGCCCTGGTACCCAAGGGCATGGGGTCAAACATGCACCCGCCTTAGATCATTTTCTGACCTATTAAAGGCTCCGTTTCCTCATCTGTAAAGTGGAGTATCACCTGTAACAGTCCTCACTTCATGGGGGATAAGTCAGAATGTATGTAAAGCACAGCACTGGACCCAGAGTAAGTATCCAATACAATGTTCACCTATTTTTTACTGCCCTATTCTCAGATCGTAATTGAAGCCTATAAATAAAAGTCTTCCATTTTAAAATTACCCTTGATTAATCATTATGTTCTCAGTATCATATCAAATCCTGTAAGAAAGAGTAGTGATTACAGTTATCCATCGAATACAGAAATACAGCTTTGGGTAATTATCCTCTTCTTAGGATTCATGCTATCCCTCTGCTTTTACATACGGGTATGATTAAAGTATATCCATTTCTGTGATTAATATCTTGAAGACATGTACATCTTCTTGAGTGAGTCTGTTGTTAATGTGACGGCAATCATATCTTGATATATTATGCAGTTTTGAATTAACTGAGCCTTTTCTCATCTCTTCCTTTCTGTCCTGATACTATGGAATATTTATGATCACATTTATGACAATTCACCAAGGGTAATTAGGAAAAATCAAATGTAAAACTTAAGTACATACACACAATAAACACATACTTATTCAGTATAATATAAAAAGACAAATGAAATCTCCCGGCTGAGATGAAACTTATCTATCTGTTATACTTCAGGCAAACCTTCTCTCTTGTAATTCATACTTCTCCGTAGGTTAATACCATAGGAACTTCTATATGACTAAGGAAATGAAGAACTAGTTAAATATAATCGAGCCTAGCACAGGCCCTTGAATGTAAAAGATGCTTCCAATAGCAAATCAAATAAAAAATGCAACAAATATTCATGAACCTCCTATTTCATACTCAGCACTGTACTTGGAAAAACAGGGAATACAGAAAAACTCAAGATGAGCCCTCCTCTCAAGGCACTTAAAATCTGGCAAGGGAATGGGAGCATCTACTGAAATGAATAGAAACTAGTCGAGACGATGACAACAGGTCCCTGGAGAAGGAAGGCCTGCCATGTGCTGGCTGGAGCAGGTGAGGATGTGCTCCAGGAAAGGGCCAGGACCAGGAGCCCCAGGTGGGACACACAGGNATGTGCTGGCTGGAGCAGGTGAGGATGTGCTCCAGGAAAGGGCCAGGACCAGGAGCCCCAGGTGGGACACACAGGCCCACAGTCAGGTTTGCTGTGGGACCAGGACAGAGAGGCTGAAGAAAACTTCACGCTGAACAGATCACAGTTCACAAGCTCAGGAGTTATTTCTACCTCATTAAAACACACACACCTTCCAACTGTTTCAGTAGATTCATGCTTTATCCTGGCTTATGTTTACCACATCACTGACAATGAATTTGTTCTATAAATGCCCTAACCCCCAAAAGACTGTACCTATAAGCATTTGTTGGCTTTTAGTCAAGGCTTTGGAACCCACATTTCTGGGTGCCCTAAAGGGAGAACTAAACATGCAATCTTCTCAACTAAGAGCTACGTGTCCTTCATCAATCCAGCCATCCTACAATGTACTAAGGTTTTGATGGAAATGACTCTAGCTTAGAAGTCCAAAGGCCAGACTCCACCAGCAATTCTACCATTACTCTAGGTGATTTCCTTCCTTTTCCAGAGATATGCTTCTCCCCTTCCAGGTGGTTCTAGGGGAGCTGCCACCACATGTCCCTCCCCCATCACATCCTCAGGAATGGGGACATGTTCTAAAATTATGATACCCAGCCCCTGGCCACAGCAATGGGCTGGGAGAGCTGCACATGACCCAGGGCAGAAAAATCAGATTGTTTCCTGCTATTTTACATATCGCCACAATATACAGGAGAAAACTGTGCTCCTTTCTTACTGAAATGGCTAATCTGGAATAGACTCCATCGCTACTCTTAATAAAATTCATAACTGCCTCCGAGACCTGGTGTAGGAAATGCAAAGAAGATGCACAATTGTGTACTAGCTTGTAATGTTCTTTTGTCACTGCAGGAGAGAATGGAGCAAACACCTACAGAAATTCCATGCCACAAGATGGAGGCATGCATCCTGGCCATATTGCTGAGGTTCTAAACCAGTCCTAGACTTCTCAGTCGCATAAATCAATACCTCTCTCTCTCTCTTTTTTAAGTTTGCTTAAACTAGTTTCAGCTGGGGATTCTGTCCTTGCAACTGAAAGCATCCTAACACACAACAATCTGTGAAATTAAGCTTCCCTGAACCTCAGTTTTCCTCATTATCACAAAATTCCTCCCAATGAGATCATCTCTAAAGCTCCTTTCATATAATTATTTGTTTCAAATTATGTAATTATCCCAAACTTTGGAATGGTATAGACACTTGTAATTAATTAATTCCTTCAACTGGACACTGGGGGAAAAGTCGCTTTCAGCAGCAAGTTCTGGTTTTCAAAATGCCTGTCAGTACTGATGCATGAGAGAGATCCCAAATGCTAGTTGTCAATATAATAAAGTATATAACATTTTTCTTGACCTTCTAAGATAGAGGAAACTCATTTTAAGTATCATTCTCCTTTCTTAGGGCAAGATCTGTCTCTGCCAATTATTCTTCCATTCTATCATTCATCTTTTGCTATAGACCACCTCTGCTGCCACTATGCACACCAAATAAATTACCTGGAAAAGACTATTCATTTCCTTTGAATGACTTAGTAACTTGTATGTGGTTACAAGTAAAATAAAGCACAGCAACAAGGCTGTTTCCCTAATCCACCCGTTAAGGTGTGGCAGCATTCTTGGGGTAAGTTAGCAAGCACTGATACACTCTAATGGGAAAAGAAAACTAACGTTAAGACATTCTATTTGCTCATGGGAAATGAGTTGATGGAAACAGCAAGAAATCGCATGCTCCACAACGTAAGGACAGTATTTGCTTGTTCAACATATATAAGAACTAAAAGCATTTAGAATAGTGAAAGTCGATCAAATCAGAAAAAAAATGCTTTAAAAGTGAAAATTAGATACCTAGTTTACATGGATTACCTGGAAACCAGGAAAATTTATTACAAGGTAAAATACTCCAGTTTTTAGAGAAACAAATCTGGTTAAGTTTATTTAAGAAGATCAACTTTTCCCCTGTGAGAAAAGAGTTTATAATGATCATTGCCTGTGGAAGAATTTAATATTTAATTAAATTTAGAAGTGTTATTAATGAAATCTGTCTTGTACCAAGTGATTAAATCTAAAGAAAATCATTTTCTAAAAGACTGTGAGAAATGCATATGCATTTTGGACTATACAAATTATTGCTGAATCAAGAGAAAAAATTAATACTTGGCGGACACAAGCATATCTGTTAATAAATCTAAAATTAACATAAGAATCAACCTAATAATACTCCATTAACAAGTGGATTAAAACCACAATTCCAATTTAAATAACTTAATACTGTAATGTAGCACTTTGTGATTTTATTTCCAAGGACAGTCTACATAACATTCTCAACCAATGGAACTGAACTTAAAATCATTAAAATGACTGGAATAGACACAAAAGGCGGATTCTTGCAAGCACTACCACTGGACCAAAGTTTAGGAAATTAAAAACCACTGAGAAGTTTATACAACACAGGACAGGCAGAAATATTATTGCATGGTGCACTGGGTGTTATACACAAGTAATGAATCATGGAACTTTACATCAAAAACTAGGGATGTACTGTATTGGTGACTAACATAATATAATAAAAAAATATTATTATTTTAAAAAAAAGAAACACTGACAGTTCTCTACTCATATGCTGTCTTTCTCCATTCCCCAAAACTTGGGCCCTAGACCAAAATATTAAGCATAAATTTTAAAATGAAAGAACTAATCACATGAAGTCAAAATTATTAATCTGCAACTTCTGTCTTCCAAAAGAGTTTCCGCTTATAGATACAATGCTCTTCATGAGACATTCTATTCTGGACCTCGTTCTGCTAATCCGGCTTTGCTGAGTCTCTCCAACAAATGTGATTAACTAGGTGTTGGGAGGTGGGATAGAGGGAACACATGTCCTGTGAGGTTTTAACTAACAATATTGAGTTTTCCGTTTGATTGACGACTTGGTTTTTTGCTCATCTTCAAATCAGAGCTGAAATGGATAAAGGCATTTTAAGCATTAGTAAATGCGTAAAGAAGTTTAAACACCTGTTCTTCTGGTAAAAGCAAAGAAAGAAAAGAAAAAGAAAAAAAGAAAAAGAAAGGAAAGAAAAAAGAAAAAAGTCCTTCATGCTTAAATTACTACCAAACCCCATTTGATGGTGAGGTTGGTCAAAATACAAAATTATATTTTTGAACACTGATCTGGTTCACTTATGGAATCATGTATCCCATTAATGCAAAGCACAGAAAAGTTTCAAAAGTAATAAACACATTCTCTTCTAGTGAAGCTCTATGAAGCACAGAGCTTGATATTTGCACTTCCAAGTCCAAAACCGTAATGGCATTTTCAACAAGTTCATCTTGCTCTAATGCCCTAATTCCCTTCTGAGATTTTTTTTAATATGCACTTATTTGATGATTATTAAGAACCTACTATATTCCCCAAAGAAATTTTAATGGAGTAGAAGAAAGAAAAAGAACATAAAACATACCATAAGGCATGCAAGGACTAGGCAGTGCCTGGCACACAGCAGGTGCCTAAAAACTCTTTGTTGAATGGGTAAGCAAATGAAGGCCGTGGCTCCAATGCCAGTGGCAAAGAGATGGTGTGTACTCATAGGGGAGTAAACTTCAACTTCCTTCCCTCTACCAGGGACACTGTCCCACATAACTTTAAAGGACAGCACAACATGAGATGATGCTTCCTTTTTTATTTTGATTACTGAGAATCCCAATACTTCTAAGACATAAAATAGTAAAAGTATAAAACAAACAAAACTTGATTCAGAAATAGGTCCTGTACCAAAAGGAGATTAAAAGAGGGAAAATCAAATTTATCTTAAGATTTTTTTTTATTTTTAAGTAATCTCTGCACACAACGTGGGGCTCGAACTCAAAACCCTGAGATCAAGAGTCGCATGCTCTACCAACTGAGCCAGCCAGGGTCCAAATTTATCTTAAATTTGACAAAGCACATCATTTTGCTTCCATACATACAACTAGATTAAACCTGAATCCCCATCATTTCATTGACATGACCACACAGTTACTAATTACTATGCCTGCTATCTCTCAGTGCAACGCCTGTACCATCAATCTCCCACTGCGTCCATCTCTTTACATCCAAAGTTTCCTTCAAAGCTTTGTTCAAAATGCCATTTCTATGAAGTCCTTTGGATTTCTCCAGCTATACACAGCTATTCTCCCTCCCCCTAAGGCCCTCAGCAGGTAGCAGGCCTTGGGTCTCATCCGGACACTGATATCAGCAGCTCTTGTCTCCTCTGAGGCTGCAAGCACCTCGAGAAAATGCACGCCTCTCGTTTGTATGTTAGCCCCACTACTGCCCAGTAGAGTGCTCGACTCTGAGGTACACAGTGTTTCTGCATCATTGAGGGGATAAATAAAATGATTATAATCATGGCAGGGAAGACTGGTTGTACTTGAAAGTAAATGGTATCATAGAATGATGATGTGATGATCAATCCCAGCCATTGATCTGAAAACGATTTTAACCTTCCAGTAAAACAGAGTCCTGGGAGAACCCAATGAGGCTTAAAATTGAGCCATCTCCAAAAAGTGAGCTACCTCCTCCACACGGACTACTGGTCTCTCCAGCCTGTCGCCCAGCCATCTGAGTATTCCTGGAAAGCCTACTATATTCCGAGTCCTACAGACGTTCATGGGTATACAAAGCAGAACCTGTTATAAGCAAGGCTGCAGCTCGTAAAGACCAATTGCTCTCATTCTAAATGTGAGGCACCCAGGCAAAAGCGAAAGACTCTTTCTCATGTGACTACGCAGTCAGAAAATAGAAGCAGTTGTCTGCTGTGCACGCTCTCTAGCATTCTCTCCTTCGCCTTTCCTACCTCTCTCTAACAAATGGAAGCCAAATGAGTCATTAACCATAAATAAACTGAGTAACTAATCTTAACCAAATGGGTAATTCTATCAAATTTAGTTGAAGTGGGCATTCTGTGGGTTTTACGGTGCCTTAGAGGTCTCTGAACACTGTAATATATCCCCTGTTAATTTACTAGAACTGCCTCAGCGAGGAAGCCATAGACAGGCAAATGTGACTTCTGGTTAGTCCCCAGGGGCTCCTCCTGTCTCCAGTGGCTTTTCTGGGATCATTTAGGAATTAACTCGTCTGTGCTCAAGCGTTTCCCCCATGTTTGGGCCCAGTGTTATGGAACATCAAATAATCAAAGCTACTTAAATTTTAAAAGAATATTCACAAGTTCATTATTTATTCAGTGGATAAATAATTGATCAATCCCTTACAATGTACAAAACTCTCTACAATCTTAAAATATAGTTAGCCAGAAAAGACATATAAAAATAAGTATGACATAAGGCAATGTATGATAAATGACAAGTCAAGGAGTCCAAAAAGTGAAGGTCACTTCTTTATGAATAATAAAAACTCACATTTATTGTTTACTATGTATTGAGCATAGGGTACCGTGCTAAGCACTTTACACAAAACATTAGTGCATTAAATCATGAAGTAGTATTTATCTAGTGGGAGGACAGACAGGAAGAAAATGAGATTTGAGCCCAGCACTGTAAAATTGCCTTAGCCATTAAAATCAGAAAAACTTTAACTATTGGAATATTAAAAAAAAAAAAGTTGATTTTAAAATAAACAGAAAGTCCATTTTATTTTTTTCTGTAATTTTGTAAAAATACTTAAAAACCCTAAGATGTATGGAATCTTCACTCCAATATTCTTGGAGCATACATTTCAAATACATGGCAAAATTTTAGAGGACTCAATGCAAACGTAAAAGTTCTTTTTTTTTTCTTTTTAATTAGTGATTTTGTTTTAAGTAAAAATATTCATTTTCCCTGAAATCCTAAAAACACTCTATTAGGACCCTATTAAGAGCAATTTAGCTTTTTTTAATATATTTTAAAAACAAAAAAAAATGGAATAAGACATACGCCAATGTGGTACATTAATAATTCATTGTTTATTAACTTAGAGGCATTTAATATGAAAATAACACATTCTAATTTATTATATGCATGTTATTTCCTGTTCAAGTAAATAATTCATACAATTCCCACACTAATTGAGATCATTTGAAATATGAACTTAGAGCTGTTTCCGTAAGTAAGCTGGGTAAACACAATGTATAAGTGATAAGTAGGAATACAACAATCAAAAGGAAATGAAAATAAATCCATCATCAAGTTTTCACGGATAATGAGGAAAAAGGTTCACAAATAGCTTATGCGAGGCCCAATGTGATGGATGCTATTTTAGTAATGGGTAGCAAACTTCAGAGGAGGGAGAGATACAATTTTATCAGGAGGAATATAAGACATTTTTCTGTGGGTGACAATTGAGTTGGGCATTAAAGATAAGGGATAGGCCTTTCACAAGTGAAAATGAGGAGAGAGCTTTCCTGTACCTACTACCCTCAGTCAAGGCAAAGGCAAACAAGGCAAACCTGAGGGCAGGTAAACACTCAGGTATAGCAAGGGTACCTGTGAATGTCCTAACAGTAATGGCCTGAATTCAGTAGGGAACCAGGCCCTATGGAGTAGACTGAAGGCCACAGTAAGGAGCTGGAACTTGGTTTCATGGGTCTGCGTTTTTCAAACTGGAGAGGCGGGATAAGGAGAGGGGGAGAGGGGAGACAGATGTAGCAGCAAACAAATGGGAATAAGATCCTGTTCCTTATGGCACAAACATTCTCATGGAAGACAGACATCTAAAAAATAATAAATAAATAAATAAATAAATAAATAAATAAATAAATAACACAATATATTGATGTATAAGGGTAGGTATTTTAATATGGGTTGACATTTGACCAGAAGGAACTGGAGGAAGTCGTAAGGGATATGGAGAATGTGTATCCCAGGTAGGGAACAGCAAGAACAGGTTCCAAGGATGAAGTGTGTGAGGGTGTGCAAGGTATAGCAGGAACATGTGACAGAGAAGGGACGAAGGGCTACACAGTAGAGATGAAACCAGAGGAGTGTTGGGAGCAGGTCATATAGCACCTGTGGGGCCTTGACAAGGATTCTGTATTTTGCCAAGTGAAATGGGAAGTCACTGAAGTTTCCATGACCACATTCATATTTTGAAAATATCTGAGTAGACCATCATGGGACAACATGGAAAGCAGGAAGGTCAGCTGCTAATGCAATAATCCAGGAGAAGAATCACGCCAAGAAGACCCACCTGATGGCAGGGAAGGTGGTGGGGAATATTCTGAAAGTAGAGTCAACTGGGTTTGCTGGGTTGAAGCCGGGTCTGAGAGAAACAAAGGAAGCGAGGATGACTCCAAGTTACTTAGCCTGAGAACCAGACAAAAGGTACTGTCATTTCCTGAGATGGGAAAGAAGCAGAAAAACCATTTGGAAAGAACGTTCGGAGAATCGAGAGTTCCAGGCGAGTGGTGCCTGCTCAGTCTGCCAGGACGCTGTATAACACAGAGCAGGTCAGATCTGTCACGCTCCGACGCCCACACCTCTCCTCAGCTCTGATGGGGGCTGAGATGCAGGCACAAGTGAGTGACAACACGAGGAATTCTGAGCAGAGCAAAGGGACGGTGGGAGCGTTGACAAGAAAGGGAGAGTCGGGTGGAGGGGAAAGCCGCATACCAGGAACAAGGGACAGGAAGGCATTTGGGGACTCGGGAAAAACCAGAAAAGATGTGGACTATCTGCTGAGTGAATCTCATATAGAATCCACCAAGGAGGAACGAAAGGGAGAACAAGAATGTGGAGAACGCTGCGCAAATAGAACATGCTCCTGGAATAAATGATGGAGAGCCTGTCGCACCAAGTTATGGTTGCACCATCTGAACCCCTTTGAATTCAGCACCAATATTCCTCTTTCCAGGAGGCGCTTGGGATGTCTTGTTTCTACGACAATGTCTCATTAAGACAACAACTAAAAAGTCCACTTACCCCCACGGAGTTTAAGAGTTCATGGTAGAGCCTCCCTGCTTAGTAGTGTGCCATGTTATGTAGCACTCTGAACTGAATGAAGCAGGGGAACGCGCAGCTGCTTCTAGAGAATTATTGCCCCGCCGCTTTTCTGCTTCCAAGTGCTGTCTCAACACCACTGCTGTCATGACACACGGGAGTGTGATGCCTCAGTGGCTAATCCTGAGGATTCTCTATTATCTCCTGCTTTCGGATGTGCAGCATCAGAAATCTGATGGATTAATGAAAGACTGTTAATGCTAATTGCTGACACAAGACTATTTAGGGCACCGAGGCAATTGCTGAATTTTTTTAGATGTTTTCACAGCTTTTCAGAGCACTGTGCTAATCAGTCATGCTAATTCCAACAGTAAACAGCACACAGCTTTGGTGAGAGACCATGAAAACTCTTTTATCATTTCATCTCTACAACTCCTTCCCCAATACCATCCTGAAATCCAGATAATTTGCCTTAGATCAGTTATCTGCTGTATTCACCCTATCCAGGCTTGACACAGTTGATGGCTAGATTTTACACATCCCTAATTAGAACAGATGTGGCCACCGCAGCTTAGAAACGCCTCAGCAAAGAGAACCAGATGCTCTGCTCACGGAAAGGCCATCAAGTTCTGACACACAGAAGTTTCTTAGAGATGATTTGTGCTTCTGAAGACCTACGGGCCACCCAAATGTTAACAGTATAGCACAGTGAGTGGAAACACAGCCATTGGAATACACATGAGCTCTAGCTGTATTTATGACCATCATTACCAGTGCAACTTTTTTTTTAATGTTCTTTTTATTATATTATGTTAGTCACCATACAGTACCTCCCTGGTTTTTGATGAAAAGTTCGATGATTCATTAGTTGCGTATAACACCCAGTACCAGTGCAACTTTTGAGCCAGTTACACAACCTCTCTAAGCTTCACTTTGCTCCTCTATAAAATGAGGCTATTGCTTTATGCCTTTGCATATAAAATGTCTAGTAGTGCACTGCTAGAAAAACGGAAGAGCCACTGATTCAGAAAATATCATGATCTGGGTCCTGCCATCACTGTGTCACTACAGTGGAAATGGATACACTAGTCAAACAGCTTGATGACAACTGGCCATTGACATCAGCCTGCCCCCCCCCATTCCATACACAACCAACCTTCTAACTTGGCTTCCCTTTAGATTGCTCAGATCTGGGTACAATGTACCTTTCACAGAACACTTTATCACATTCTCATCGTAAACTGATAGATTAGCATCTGACATTTGGATTTTTATACATACGCACCTTGTGATTTTGTTTAACTGGAGTGAGCGCAATCAGCACAGGATATATTGACAATCAAATTGCATTAACATCCAGAACCTGGAGGACATTATGCTAAGTGAAATAAGCCAGGCACGGAAAGACAAAGACAACATGATCTCACCGATACATGGAACCTAAAAAAGCCGAACTCACAGAGGCAGAGAGAACAGTGGTTGCCAGAAGCTGCAGCCGGGATGGGGGAGGGGGCGAGAAAAGGAGAGGTACTGGTCAAAGGGTACAAAATTTCAGTTGTGCAAGATGAGTAAGGTACAAAGATCTAATGCACAGCATGATGACAACAGTTCATAATACTGTACTGTACACTTGAAATTTGTTGAGAATAGATCATAAATGTTCTCATCACACAAAAAAAATAAATGGTAACTATGTGAGGTGATATATGTATTATAATTAGTTTGTGGTAATCATTTCACAATGCACATGTATATCAAATACACGTGTATATGTATGCTTTAAATACATACAATGTTTGTCAATTATACCTTAATACAACTGGAAAACAATTTCATTAAGACCCATAGCTACGATTACTACCTCACCCCCAATGATATGTGGCACTACAAAAATCGCCAGGAAAAGTCTAGACATGGGAGAAGGGAAAGGTGTCAGCGAAATCACCCCTCCATCTAGGAAACAGTTCCATATCTTTGGACCATTATCTAACTTCCAAACTGGACTCGATAATCCTCAGAAGCACCCCAATGAATCCCCTGGCATACCATGAAATTTACAAGTCAGCCTTGTGTTAGTTAACTCCCTGTCCATCTGAATACAAATGTGCTATTACAGCCAAGTTAATAGGAAGAAATATATCTTATCACAGTTACTAAAGTTGAGAATCACTGCTGTAGAAAATCAAGTTTATTGATTATTTTAAAAAGGAAGGGTAAAAACAAAGAAGGAAATTAGCACAGGCTTTGATGAGGCTGGGTTATATTTTCTCAGTGGGATTCAGTTTCAATTTAAAGCTGAAAGGACTCTGAGCTTAAAGATATTGGGTGATTTGGTTAAAATTCCAGAGGATTGGATTCAAGATTACTTTGTAATCTCATGCCTTTAAAACCTTCTTAATTAAAGACTTACATTTGTTTTAAATGAAATGGGACATGGACTTGTAGACCAGAAAAGCAAATCAGTGTGAGGGGGAAAGTTTCTGAATGGTGGTCTCTGGGGCTCCCAAATTTAATGTGATACTCAATTAAAAAGGAAAATCAGGTCCTGGATGTGGGCTCCCACCCTGAGGTGGCACGTAAAGTGGGCTGACCTCAGGCCCCAGAACAGAACCACTGGCCCGTATTAGTGCTGCGACATACATCTGGAACCATCCTCTCCTTCCCAGTTAAGGCAAAATGTGGCATTAATGATGTTTTTATCTTATCTCAAGGAGAGAAAAACAAAGCCTTAGTCTCAAAAAGTCCCTTCACAAGGGCTCACTTGTGTAAGAGACTGGCCATGGAAATCCATCATCCTCTCAAGGATTTCTCCAGAGTTCACGATAGAAAACATTTTTAAAATAACAAAGATGAAACTTTAAAAGCATCACTCCAATTTTTTTTCTTTAATCCCCTCACACACAACTCTAAAATAAATCAGCAAACAAGCCACAAGTCTGTTCCACTTTTTTAAATCTTTCAAAACTCCCTTCCCCATTTTCTTTTTCTTTTCTTTTTTTTAAAGATTTTATTTATTTTATTTATTTGACAGAGAAAGAGACAGCCAGCGAGAGAGGGAACACAAGCAGGGGGAGTGGGAGA
>NC_048231.1:51338635-51339714 GCF_002007445.2 Ailuropoda melanoleuca
GGGGGGGGGGGGGGGGGGGGGGAGAGTTAGGCAACACGCGTTAGGAACATAAAGATGTGCCTTCTTTTCACCCAGAAATTCCCATGTTAGTATTGTCTCTTAAAGATGAGAAAAAAAGAAAGAAAGAAAAAAAAAAGAAAAAGAAAATCAGCAAATCTGTTGGTTCAGGGATGTTCTTCTGAGTATTGTTGGGAAAGGGAAAGGGAAAGGGAAAGGGAAGAAACAACCGTGTCCAAAACAGACTGCTTTATTACATTGTGTACGTCCAGAAAAATATTATGTAGCTTTTAGGACCCATGGTAAGAGCTTTCGTTTATTAACATGGGAAAATAGTAAGTATTTAAAATTTTAAAAAATGTGCATAGTATAAATTTTAAAATATTTATCTATTATGTATANAAGGGAAGGGAAAGGGAAAGGGAAAGGGAAAGGGAAAGGGAAAGGGAAAGGGAAAGGGAAAGGGAAAGGGAATGAAAAGGGAAGAAAGAAAAAAGAAAAAGAAAAACTGAAGCTGGGCAGCAGGGGTTATGCCTCAGCCGCACACCGGGAATGTGGGTCTCAAACCCAGGCCTGTGGGTGCCAGTGTCACACACCGACAGTAGTGCCTCACTGCAACTTCGTCAGTGACTGATGAGGACAGAGTAAGTGCATCGTGAGGATCCTAGCACCTCTGCTACCTCCCAAGGTCAGAATATGTAAGTTGTGGAACAGTACTAAAGTCATATGCAGCTATTAAAACTCATATTTTCCAGAATGATTTCTCAGTATGGAAAAAAAATGATCTTGATCTCTGAAAAAGGCAAGCTGTAAAAATTGCATTCATAACATATTCACGATTTGCACAGGGGTACACATGTACAATGCAGACAGACTGATAGATATACACACATACACACAGAGGGAAACCTGGAAAAAATACAACAAACGGTTAACAGTGCTTCTTTGAGTAATTAGATTATGTTTTATTTTCTTTTTGATACTTTCTGGTATTTTCCTACAATGACATATAATCAGAAAAAGGGTTAAAAATAGAGAGACTATGGACTCTGAGAAACAAACTGAGGGCTTCAGAGGGGAGG
>NC_048231.1:51340141-51389572 GCF_002007445.2 Ailuropoda melanoleuca
TGAGAAACAAACTGAGGGCCTCAGTGGGGAGGGGGTGGGGGAATGGGATAGACCTGTGATGGGTAGTAAGGAGGGCACGTATTGCACGGTGCACTGCNCCGGGTGTTATATGCAACTAATGAATCATCGAACTTTACATCAGAAACCAGGGATGTACTGTATGGTGACTAACATAAAATAATAAAAAATTTTAAAAAAATAAAAATAAAAAAATATAAAGTGATTTTTGACAAAACAAATATACATTTTCAAAAAAAAAGTTAAGATTTACACTAAAAGCAAAACCATTTTAAACCCACTAAATAGTAAAACACCTTACATCAAAAAGAAAAACAAAAAAAATAATTTCCAGAAATTCAAATAGCATTAAAATAAGCAAGATTAACATACTGAGCATCTAAAAATTTTAAAAAGGTATAATAAAAATTTTGTATAAGTGACTGCCTAGAATCACAGAAAAATCAGAAATGGAAAGTTTTAGAAAATGATTTTCCTCTTGTGCCTGGAAAAAATATCTTGGAGGGATTAAGGGTTCAGAGGAGAACTTGGCCAAACTTTGGCTCCTTTCAACAACCCCTTCTTTTGTTCTCTTTCTCTCTCCCTCAACACACACACACACACACACACACACACACACACACACACACACACAAAGCCAGGCCTCTTCAAGTATTTAACTCTTGACTCGCTCAGATTAAATGTGTCCAGCTTTCCCTAAAGGCCTCACCCACCGCCATCCATCCTAGGGCGGAGCACGCCCGTCCTACTCAATGCTGAGGTGGGGGCCTGCTCTCTCTGCTGCCCCTGGCTCACTGACCACCTCCCACCCTGGCAGGAGGGCTGCGAGCCCCTCTGAGTCTTGCCTCTCTATAACTGCCCTATGTATCTGGAGCCTTGCACACACAGTCAGCCCCCAGGGGGCCTGTAAGCCAGGCCTGTCTGGGCTGCATCTGTGCTCAGAAGGTTCCACCTGACAGCACCCCACAAAGACTGACAAAGCTCAGGCACGGTCCCATGAGAGTTCACGGGGGACTCTTTTCCACCAACTGGTAGAAGGAAGAAGAGAAAATGTTGGAGGCAAGCTATGACAGGGGAAAAAGAAGAAACTGAAGAGAAAGGCCAACCCCCCCCCATGAGACTGCCCTTGTTCAGGAGCCAAGGTCTATCTGTCCTCCACCTACCACTCCCCACGTCAGCACGGGACTTGCTTTACTCAGCCTAAGGTCACGAAATACCAATGGGCCTCCTGAGCACGCTTCTCTTCCTCAAGAACAATCTAGCACCTTGTGGCCTATGTTAGTCAGGGTAGGCCCAGTTCTACTGTAGTAACAATCACAAAATACCGCAGAATGTATCACTTCTCGCCCATACTCCATGCCCACTGCAGGTCAGCAGGGGCTCTTTCCAAGTCGTACTCACCCTGGAGCCAAACTATGGTAAGCTGCCATGGCAGGGGGCCCAGGGACTGCTGAAATGCATACTGGCTCCTAGTGCTTCTGCCCAGAAGTTGACATTGAATGAGCCAAGGTCACACAGCCACATATGTTCAAATGGACGGAAAGTACAGTCCTTTATGCCAAGAGGGAGGGTCAGCATATTGTGAACATCCACGCTTCCAGTAGGTCCCCAAGAGCTGCCTTCCACCTGCTCAGCAGAGAACACACTCAAGAAATACCTTCGCCATGGTCTCCGGCTAGAACAAAATGACTGGAGAGCGTGAAGCAGATGTTTCAACTGGCTACCACTAGGCAAATTGTGACTGCGTCTCCCCACGCCTTGAACAAGTGCCTTCTGGAAGCTAACTGTGAAATAGTACAGAGCTTAAACAGTTACTGAAGACTCAAAGTCATCATCACTATCTCGTATTTTAAACACACACACGCATACAAACACAAGCAGTCACTGCCAACCATCTGTACCGAAAATAAAATATTCTTTTTTTATGAATAACACTTTTCCAGGATTGGAGTCCCCAGTGAAATGTTTCTTTACAAAGCTCAGTCAATCCCAAGTGAAAATTTTCTCTTTCTTAGAAAATGTCATCATCTGTAAATGTTCCCTGGGGCCAAGCTCAAGTAGGCGCTCCAGAGCTGCTCCCAGAACTAAACCTTCCGTGAATCAAGCTTTTAGATACTCTCAACACTTTTGGCATCCAGACATTCATACAACCCTGAATTATTTATTCACCAATTTTGCACAACTTCCTAAAACACCAATGGAGACCAGGACGGTTTCAGCTATTTGATGCTACATCTTCTCAAGTGGCTAAAGACGCTATAAAGCACCCCGTTGCTCAAGCCTGCCATCTCAGTTCCATTAGCGGTAAAGACCTCTCTATTCAAACTGCTAAGTAAATCCTCCGAGAGCCCAGGGACTGTTTCATGCTTGAAAGCAACTGTTAAGAATTTGACAACAACCAAACTGTTCCTATTTAATCCTTCTCCCAAGGTAAAAAGAATTATAGGTAAACATATGCCTTCATTATTTGCTTTGCTGCATTTCAATACCCAATCCCACACAAAATTGCCAGCCAAGGATTTAACGCAATCACTTCTGTATTGCAGAGCTATTGCCTTTGCAGAATGGAAAAAGCTAACAAGGGCTATAGAGCTGGTTAGCCAGCTACCGTATTTTGTGCAGCATACATCTTAAATGCCACAGGGGTGATGTCTGATCACAAGGACGCTTTTCACGAGTTTTGGGTTTTGTTTTTTCCTTTTGGAGGGGATTCGAAATAACAGTTCTAGGCTGGTTTATTTTAGCTGGCACCAGACATTTCATTTGAATGCAAACCAAAGGTTACACTAAACTATGAAAAGAAGAATGGAGAGAGAGGTTGTAGATCTGACATCCTCATCCTTTGGTTTTGAGAGGCAGTCGATATGGAGTACCTATTTGGTTTTTTTTTTTTTTCTTTTAAGTTCTTTTGTTTTGGTTTTAGCTTTTAGTAATTCATATGCTTGTAAAGCTTCTCAGAACCAACCAGGATTAGGCAGGCCATCTACACCAGTAGAGGATTATCTGAAAAACCAGTACATTAGAGCAATTTTTTTCAACTGCTTGATGATGTCCAATCCTTTCCCCAACATGACCGTGACCCACCAACACACACATGCAAACAGTCATCAAGATAATCGTTCCTTCATGGAAAACCTTGTGGCAAGATTATCAAGTGAACCACTAATGATGAGTATCCCAAGTTATATTCGTACACTGTGGGATTACAGCTGTTCACACCCCCACTAACCGAGCTCTTCTAACTACCGGAGAGGTTACCTTGGTATCGCTCTCCACAAAATCGGTTTCTTTTGTCCGTCACCTAAAGGAAAGGCTTCTATGTTACTTCTGTTGTGGAGTAAAAAACAGTCAGTACCTCCTGGGATCTGGACTTCAGAAACAGTAATGACTCACCGTCTATTTCAATCATAGCTTCTCCTATGCAAAGCTCCCTAAAGAGCCTTTGTACCTCTTATGACACTGGGACACCATTTTCTCCAAACATACATCCTCTATTCTTGACTGGTGTTGTAAAGATGGCTTACGTTAGGACACACCCTGTTGGCCAACCAACAGTTGGAGGACATCCGTTAGAAGTCTCTCTCTCTCTCTCTCTCTCTCTCTATATATATATATATATATATACATATACACACACATATATACGTATGTATTCAGTGTGAGAAAAGAGCATTTTCAAATCAGGTAAGAACAACTATTTTTGTGGTTTTACTTCCAGGTATTCTGTAGGTCAACAAGCAAATATACATCATAACTTCCTTTTTTTCTGATAGCCTCTTATATTGGGTTTGCTTCTAACAGTATAATATTTTACTGAAAGGCACCTTCTACCTTTGTTATTATGGGCATGAAAATATGAAGTGAGTGCTTATTATTACTGACCAAAAGATTCAGAAGCACCCTAGTAAAAATCAGAGATTTTCTCAATCATATCCTATGCACAAAGATTTCCTATTTGAGAAGGTCACTTCATTATTCAAGATACCTTTTTAATCCACATCTGGTTTTTCCTACTAATTTACCACATTTGGGGACTCGTCTCCCCGTAATCTATTTTAATTTGGCAAACTAATTTGGACATTAGTCCAAACCGAAATAACTGAGAAGGTAAGGGAGCTTCTGAAGTTAAAGAGCGATGATGGTCATTATTTAAATTGTATTATCCTTGTCGCTGAGAACTGACCTTTCTGCTAGGAAACGTGCTTTCTCCCAGCTCGCTGAACCTATCTTGTTGACTCTCTGCTGCCCAAGGTACTACACAGAAGGGAAAGGGTGAAGGTCTGAGTGTGGGCACAGCACTCTTGACAAGTGCCAGCGAAGAAGACTCCTTTTCAGGTACGAGGCCCTGAGAAGTCTCATCAAAGGCAAAAACACCAGTGCTCCAGGTACCATACCTAGCCAATCTGTTCTCTCAATCCAGGTGTTACATCCTGGATTTACGACTCCAACTAAAGCTGACTGTATTAATGCATTAAACAGAAGTTCTAAAATGTGTTAAATCAGAGTGAAAGTGAGAGAAGGAAATATATCCCCAAAATGTATTATTCACGTAGAAAAAATAGTCAATAAATCAGGACAAGAAAAGTGGCAGTAATAGAAGGAAGGGAAAAATAGGGGCATGAATACGTACTTGACGGCAATCNTTCCCTCTCTCGCTGGCTATCTCTATCTCTGTCGAATAAATAAATAAAATCTTTAAAAAAAAATAAAAAAAAATAAAAAAAAATAAAATGTGTTAAATCAGAGTGAAAGTGAGAGAAGGAAATATATCCCCAAAATGTATTATTCATGTAGAAAAAATAGTCAATAAATCAGGACAAGAAAAGTGGCAGTAATGAGAAGAAGGAAGGGAAAAATAGGGGCATGAATACGTACTTGACGGCAATACCCTTCTAGATTTAAGCTTGTTAGACTGCCTCTCTTCCCTCAGGGAAGGAAAGACAACATTTTCTTTACTGTAGTGTTTTACTCAACTGTCTATGAAGTGTGCACTATTAAGTAATCACTTCCAGAAAGCTTTTGTGGGTTTCTTGGGGGAGGAGGATTGTGTTGTGTTTCAGGATTTTTGGCTACGTTATTAGCAAGTTGCAAGAGAAAATAAAACATTTTCATTAGCAGTGGAAGAATATTTCCAGTGTGGGGCTGTCAGCAACAAGTCAGACTCAAGGCAGCATCTCCGAACACGGATTCCAGTCCCCTGACTTAATGATCCCCGTCCCTGAAGCTCATAATTCCAGCAGCTACTCCTAGCATTCCTCCTCCTCGGAGCCAATTCACACAGAACCAAAAGTCCAGGGCAGCGTTCCAGATCTTGTAGACCAAGAGTAGGTAAACCAAATTGAAAACAGAAATGTTCACAATTTATCCAACGATGCAGCATTCCTGAACCTCCCACTTCCCAGACATTCCGCCACACTAACTCATGTGGTTAACGAGTATTGTCTTCTCACGAAAGGCTTATAGTGAAATACGAATATATATATTTATATCTATTCCCAGTGTTCAAGCTTGCTGCAAGCCCTCTTTAAAATTAGGATGTCTTTTTTTTTAATTAAAGCTTAACTTTTTAAATTTAAGCAAATAACTTCTAAATTTACTCAGAAAAACTATATTTTCCCCCAAAACAGAAAGAGAAATACTATCTGTTATATTTTGATTCCATTTTCAATAAATCTTTGCTGAGTGTGTGATTTTTCTCCAGGGAAACAGAATGGAAAAGGGGAAGTTATGCCTTCGAAGAGCTTACAGATTAATAGAGGAGAAAGTCATTTAAACAAAAGCAGTTAAGTTTTGCTGTGTATAATGGTCATATGTTTTGGGCCCTAGAAAATCATCAAGCATGGCAATATTAGTTCTAGTCAGGAAGAATCTAGGGAGGCTTCAGGGAAGAGGTGACATTTAAGCAAGGACTTGAAAGTAGAGGAAGGTTTTAATTTTTTCAACCTACAAATCAAAATATTTGTCCCACCACTTCAAGTTTCCCACATTTCCTTTCCCAAATTCACCTTAAAACTGTAAGATCCCCTTTCGAAGACCTGTGCTTGGAGTCATGACCTCCACACACCCACTGACATGGCTGGATGCTTTTCAAACAAGCCACACATGATGCGGTGTTGAGTTCTACTTAGCTCGCACTGGAAAGAGGCCCCATTCAGCTGTGAACCGTTTCTTAAAGCATCTACTCAAATACATTATTTTAAGTTCCCCTCTGCTTTTTGTGAATACAGAGCCTCCTTCTCTGCACTTCTTTTGATCGAGGAGGTGCTGATGGTGAGAACAAAGTCAAACAGCCCAGCACAGCCCAGCCACTCACATGTGGAAACACTAAGAAATCTGTGCCTTGGGCACCAGCCAGGAAAGCAGGCCAGACAAACAAGAGACACCGGGAACAACTTGGCCATGTGAGTGATGAGAACGGGCGGGTCTCCTTAGGCCTCCCGTAAATCCTCTCCCCAGAAGGCACCAGCAGCTCTGCTGTCCTGGGAAGGCAGGCAGGAGGGGAAGCGGGAGGAGATACTAACACCAGGCACAGGCCTTCTGCACTCCTCCCCGTCCCCTCCAGTGGGAGAGACAGCTCCTCGGGTCAAAGAGAGGGGGCTCTACTTCCGCCAAGGCTCATGTCACTGAGATGGCAGGACGCAAAGACTGACCCGGTTTGGGCCCTGGTCCAAAATTCTGCTTCATTCCATTACATAAAGTCTTTCTTCCTTTGTCTCCGTCTCATCAAAGCACATGTCTGACTTTAAGAAAGGGCCCCAGGGCTCACCGACTCCGTGCAGGCAACACTAGGGCCAGCAGCCCGGCCAGTGGACTGCAGCAGGTGGCAGACACCTATTCTTCCGTCACTCCAGCACACACCAGAGTGTGTCCCAAGGGACACCAGCCAGTCAAGGGCTCCGGTGATGAGGCTATTCCACAAGCCATCACAATCCAGAGGGTCAGATACACATCTGGCACCCAGGCCTTTAATAAAGAACCTGTTTCACCCTGTGTCAAACACATCTTTCACAACAACAATCAACTTTTTCCTCCCGTAAAACCTATTACAATATCCCACATAACATATTAGAGAAACAAGCCCCTTCCACCCATGCAATGCACTGCAAGAAAATGCCTTGCTGCACTGGACACAGACCTGCCCCTTTACCACCTTCCCCCAGGGAACCCAGCTCCCTCCTGAAGCCACACAGATCAGAGACCCCTTCTTTAAAATGCTTGCCTTGAGAGGCACCTGGGTGGCTCAGGCAGTTGAGTCAGACTCCTGGTTTCTGCTCAGGTCATGATCTCAGGCCTCTGGGATGAAGCCCAGTAGGGCTCCACAGTCAGCAGGGAGTCTGCTTCTCTCTGCCCGCCCCCCCGGCTCATGCGCGCACTCTCTCGCAAAGAAATAGATGAATCTTTAAAAAAAAAATAAGTTAAATAAAATGCCTACCTTGAAAACTCTGAGGGATTCGCATGCCCTCTCAATTTTGGGGGGTGGTGGTGGTGGGAGATTTTCATTTGTGCTGTAAGTAATCTAACTGCTTCTTCAAAGACAGAGACTCTTCTGATACGTTTAATGGCAGGTCTTCAATGAACTGCATTTTTATAATGCTCGTTGAAATAAAGAGATGAGGCTTTAAGAATAAAGGCTATCTCTAAAAAGATCAGGTTGTCTCAAACTACTGCCTGCTCCTCAAATAAGCAACACGTGGAGAGTTCGTCTATCAGAGATCCTTCAAAGGGAGGTCCCTATACTTCATGCGATGGGGAACAATCAAAGCCTTTCTGGAAAATACTCTGAGCTGAGCAAGGGAATCTGTTTCAGGTATCCTTCCTAATGCTGGCCTGAGGGTAGGTCTGCCCCTGGTCTGCACCTCCCCAACCCTCTTCCCACCACTCTGTTCAGACTTTCTCTCACTGCACCAACCCTTACCCAGTGCAGACTAGCGTGCACCCTCCTCTCACAGTGAATGGTACCTGTCATCTCATCATCCCCCATGCCTTCTGTGGGATGTTACTGGAGTGCAAGGAAAAGAGAGCTTCAGAGACAGATGGAGGGGGCAGAAATATTCTCCTTTTCTTTTCCTTTTTTTATTAAGATTTTATTTATTTATTTTATTATTTATATATTTTTAGTTATTTAAGAGAATGCATGAGAGAGAGAGAGCGACCGAGTGCGCACAAGCAGAGGGGAGGGCAGGGGGAGAGGGAGAGGCAGGCTCCCCCCTGAACAGGGAGCCCAACACAGGGCTCCATCCAGGACCCTGAGATCATGACCTGAGCCAAAGGCAGACGCTTAACCAACTGAGCCACCCAGGTGCCCACATCCTCCTTTTCTGTTTCAGAATCAGAATGCAGACATGAGAGGGCTGATAGATCCATCTATGATGTGAAAAACAGTCAGATCTTTTCTGAAGACAGTTGAGTTGGATTTGGCTGACTTGGTTTGATGGTAACGCCTGGCTATGCCCACTAGGTTTTGCAGCTCCAGGGTTTTCACAGAAAACATACATGTGGAAAATATCAATATATAGGTAGCATGTTAGCCTACAGTGCAAAGTTTACGAGTCAAGATTATTTCACGCAAACAAATTTCTGAAGAGCACCGCCATAGGAAATGCCATCCTTCAGAGCATCCTTCATGCAATGACAGTTCCTTGGGGAAGGCCACCTGGCCCTAGTGGTCCTGCATTGTTGGCACCCTCACCGTTGGGACATCGGAGGAAGGGCTGGCCTTTCTGCCCCTCTACCAGCTCCTGACCCTCAACACCAAACCAGTCACTCCTATCTATCCGTGAAGGGATAGTCACAGATAATCTGCAGGGCCAGGGTCACCTCTATGCCCTGGACATCCTCTCCCTGAGTGTTTAATAGGCACATGAAGAACAAATAAAAAGGAAGAACAGAGTATGCGAAACAAACCATGCTTAAAAAAAATTTAAAAAAAAAAACAGAATGGAAGTAACTCACAATTACTGAGCTTCTAGTAGTGATAAGAGTATGGGTGATTTTTCTCCCTTAGAGTTCCCAAATTATCTCTATCATTACAATGAAATTATAATTAAGTGTATTTAAATGAGGAAGGCTTTTTTTTTTAAGCAAAATCAAACCAGTATCCCAAATTGAAAAATTATCAGAGTTAAGCAACAAGGGATTTTGAAGATAACCTTCCTTAAAATCCCCAATGTTAACCTCTTGGAACATCAACCTGAAATTTTAAAATGCAGAAACAAGCCATTCACTGAATTTTATTATAATACTGTGTGTTGGCAAGGGGAGCAGACAAGTAGGGTCAGAGTTAAAGCCTTTTGTCCCATTTCAGAGTACAAAACAGTGAAAAACTGCTCATACCTCTTAAAAATTTGAATAAACTAAAAATAGTCATTAGAATGAGTTTATTTATGTGTTCCCTGGAATGAAGAACAATTCTTTCAGCCAATGCATGCAGAAGCCACACTATGGGATCAACAGGACTGATGCAATATTGATCCTGTGTCAAGCTCATTATCTGTTTGTCAACAGCAGCTGACAATTCCTAAATGAAAAATGAGAGTACACTGAACTAGGCTTTCACATTAGGCAGGGAAGGCAGGAAACATTCATCTGGATGATTTGGTTGGGTTTGATAAAATTCAGATTATTAACTGGATCAATTGCCTATAAGTGATCCAATTTTCTCTAAAAAAAAGACAACCCTTCAGAGTAACAAGAAGCTATTTTGTTCTTTTTAGGATCACTTATCACTCTCTCCCTACTTCTAAGCTTTCAAGAAGTCCTAATCACCTCAAACACGAACATTCCGGGTTCTTTAATATTCCTTCAGTTCCTTAGCTTTGAAATGATCTTTGATCACACAGAATCAAACTTCTGGCATCTTTTTCTGTTTCTGAACCCGGCATTCCAGATGTGTTCTAACTATTGCCTTGCATATCCCACAGGCTCATTATCCTTTGTGTACTTTATTACTATGGCAACGCCAGTTTTGCCTCATGTTGTGCTGTTTTATGCTGAGTTGGTGGTTTAAGTAAATTTCCACAATAACCCTTAAATCATTTGCACAATTAGTAGGTTTGATTTGGATCTACTGAACACACGTTCTCTGGTTCTGCTTCTCACCCTCAACTCTTCCGGGGAGGGTGGAGGTTTTATTCCACTGTGCTATACTCACGGCTGGCAAGCCAGATCCAGCAAACTCCCACGAAAGCATGCGTCATTGCCTTCTTTTTTTTCCAACAACTAACCTGCACCCCAAATAAAGCTATCAACGTTACCAGGGAAAATTCAGATTTTCACTCGACAGGGCCTTTTCTACCTAAGCAACACTACAATTTATCTACCTGGTTTGAGTGAAAAAATTATGGGTTAGCCCTGTTGGAGCTGACAATAGTAAACTGCTATCCCAGGAGATTAATCAAGTAGGATCAACTCTTTGTTGCACTGAAAGCAACCAGGCATTTATTTACTGATCAATAACTGCATGGGCAACATGGTCCCAGCTCTAAGGGGAGTTTCAGCTTCTTGGAAGAGATAAGGTGGTTAGGTCAGCAACAGCTGCAAGCCTTATTGATTGAGTGCCCACTGAATGAAACAAAAGTAAGTAGGACAATATATAATTAAGGGTTAAATTGTCACATGGTTTCACTCATTTATGGAACATAGGAAGTAGGAAGATAGTTTGGAAAAGAAAGGGAAGAAGAAAGGGGGGGGTAATCAGAAGGGGGAATGAACCATGAGAGACTGTGCTCTCTAGGAAACAAACTGAGGGCTTCAGAGGGGAGGGGGGTGGGGGAATGGGATAGGCTGGTGATGGGTAGTAAGGAGGGCACGTATTGCATGGTGCACTGGGTGTTATATGCAACTAATGAATCATGGAACTTTACATTAAAAACTAGGATGTACTGTATGGTGACTAACATAATATAATAAAAAATTATTTAAAAAGGGGTTAAATTATGTTTAACCCTTAAGAGCTTAATTTATAGATTACATATAGACCCAACATGTATACATTTAATTATTTATAGATTTTATATAGAGACCCACTATATAGATTAGCAAGGTACATATAGATTATATTATAGACCGAAGTCTGAGAAGCCCAAATTGTCCTTTGAGGCCATTAGCAAAGCTATTTTCTTATGGATTTGGGGTGACAGCTCCCCTAAAGAGGAGAAATATTATAGTGGCAACCACTAGCAGAAAGGTAACATCACAGAGAGTATGCTGTTTTCCTTAGCCAGGTGGGAAGGCAATGGCTGTCACTCTCTAGGTCCTGTTCTCTTGAGGAGAGACATGGTGGGGGGGGGGGCGGAGTTGAAGAGGCAAACACACTTGACAGGACCCTCTCAGTTGAAGCTGAGTAAATTCTACTTTGTTAACCCAATTAACTAGCTGCATGTTATTTCATTAAGCTTTGTTGAGGGGGTCCAGCCTCATCCATGCCACACAGAAATAATTAAAGCACCCCTGAGGTCACAATGGAAGGGACAATGGAAATGAGTGAGGGCACAAGAAGGGTGGTGGGAGTGTCTCCTCCTCACAGGTCCAATTCTGTAGGACCTGGCATGAGCATCGATTCCATCTTAGCCTCACTCCCACTCACCAGAGAGCCACGAGCTGGTGCAAACATCAAGGTATGGTTGGGATTTAGATGGATGGAAGTGGAGACATTTTAAATGAGGGGTTTAATATGAACCAAGGTTCCAGGGTAGATAGAATCAAGGTGATTTTGCGGGACAGGCCTGACAAGCATGGTTAAGAGAAGCTGGGACATAGTGAAAAGTGCAATGGACCAGAAAGATGAAATCAGTCTAAGGAAAGCCCAGAACCCAGACATAAATTATCCGGTGCGGTGAAAAGGGAGTCAGTGAAGATTTTCCAAGCAGAATAAGGATCGCGTGTCCTTAAAGGAAACTGCAATGTGACCAGCACTTCAACTACAGGTCCCACATACATTTTGGACATTTCTTCAGAAGAGAGAGCAGAAGCAAACTGTAGCATACAGAGGCCATTCTGTCTCACACACTCACACACACACAAACACACACACATACACTGCACATTAGCTCCCTTTACTTTCTCTGTCTTCAGAGACAAAGAAAGAAAGATGCTATTCCGAACAGGTAAGAGAGAAAGCCATGTCATCTGCGGCATTAGTTACTTCTATATCCCGTAACATCCGTGTTTCTCAAATTTGAATAAGGCTCAGAAGTCTTCTGAAGATATCAGAGACCCAGAGAAATGTCCTACTAAAGGGTTCTGGGGGACCCTTCTGGTTTAAGAAACACTGATTTAAAACTAGAAAAACTAGAAAAACTTCATAACTCATAAAATACACTTTTAAGGCATTGAGATAAAGTTTACAAATCATATCGACCTTTCACCAAATGAGAATTATCACAGGAACACAAGCTTGAGAGCTCCATTCAGGAAAACTGTACAAAACCCAGTAATTTCTATCAAACAAACCGCTCTTGTCAGTTTGCCCTAATTTCAAATTTAGTATAAGAAATTTTTCAGTTCAAGAGTCTTTATGAGACATTTCCTAAAGTGACCATTTACTTTATCAAGTCTTCCAACTGCCCAATGGAATTTACCTTGCACCTTTCACATCCTTGTATGTCTGTCTAATGGGTCTCCCTGTTGATGTCTGTAATTATCACTTTCATTAAAATGTCCCCCAATCTCCCAAAGAAGTGTAAGCCATTTGCATAGGGCGTCCCCAGGGAAACAAAGTTGTCATCATTCCCCACCAAAAACATGGGAAGTATCTTTGTTTAGCAATCATCATTAGTAAAATTCTCACCGTCTGGCAAGGCCAGTTTCCCCCAAACCATGAGAAATGCCCTGAAACTACCTTTTTACTTCTGAGGAAATATTTTCCCTAACTTAAAGCTAATAGCCATAACTGGGCAATAATCGGAAATCCGAAATCCTCCAGGATTATATTTTTTTTCCTCAATTGCAGGTGGGGCTGGGGGACAACAATAGGAACTGGGAGAAGGTGAAGCAGAATGGCTAGCAGCTTCATGTATATACATTTGCTGAACTGAGGTTCCATATAAAACTGAAGGTAAGACTTCCCCTGCTATTGGAAGGGGAGGGGCAATTTTTTGGACTGTGCCGCTATCCCACGATGTCCTTCCACAGGAAAGAATTCTGAATCTCTGCAAGAGGAGATAGTGGCCCAAGGTAAGAGGCAGCCAATGGCAGCAGGAGGAGCAGAACACTAGGCCTGTCCCCAAGCCAACGCTTCACCCAGGACCTACCTGTGCACCGGTCCGCACACAGGTTGTGGCTTCTTAGTGAGCTAAGAACTCAATTCGTCATCAAGAATCTCCCATCATTTCACAGCAAGGAGAAAATAAAATGTGAGGTCAACATTCACTACAATTCTAGAAGACCAAAATCGCAGAAGAAGAAAGAGAGCAGGACAGAAAAATCTCAAGAACGCTAAGGACTACAGAATTATTTTTAGCTTTAAATGACATTGGCCAGAAAATATACACTAAGAAGGAATGAACAAGTATGTGTAATCACTTAATAATAGCACAAACATATCCTGGGGGAGAGAACAGGAATGACAAAGGGCATTATAGACAGCTAACCTTGACATCTGCCTCCATCTCTTCTGAGAGGCTGACTTTCCAGGGTGCATGGGGACTAGTAAGCACTTCAGAGTTTTCCAGATGTTGCTGGAGTTGCTCTCTACTTCTTACATCTGTTCTTACTGGGAGAGGCTACTCTTTAATCAGACTGCCCCCCAACTCCCATACCACTACCCTCGTCTCCCAAGACAGTTCATCTGAAAGTTCTAAAAGCTGTTTCAGAGCAGGCAACATGACTACAGTTTTCACCTCCTCCAAGACAGTTGAAGGCAGCTGAATGCAGTCGCCTCAGTTCATCCCCAAATCCACATGGCTCAAGAATGGGCCACAAAAATGGAAACAGTCCTAACATGGGAAAATGCAGTGCTTTGTTCCCAAGGCTTAGGGGGTTAAATGGAAAATCCAAAGGAAATTTGGACTCCAAATAACCACACACCAACTTCAGTCACCTAATTGGGGGTGACAAAGAGCCAGGTCCTTCCCATTTTCCTTTTAGAGACCTCAAAAGCTCACTGGCATTAATTCCAGAGATCAGTGTGGAATTCCAATGGAAAAAAAAAAAATCAGATAACCAACAGAGCAGTCTCTTAATGTAATCTCACAGACCAACAAGGGTGTCTTTTACCAAGAACCCTGAAATTTTTCATAAAAATGGAATGTAAAAAATTAGTAGAAACCTTTCTTACCCTAAACAAGCTGTACGTAAATGGGTGTGATGTCAGGAGCATGCAGAAGCTTGTCAGCCTGAAATAACACTTGAATCAGGAAAAAGGATTCTTCATCTCTCCAGGCTATCCCTGCCTCTCACTGCCATTTCATCTCAATATTCTCATGGTCCTTCAATCCTGCCATCTCTAAAAAACCCTACTCAGAAGCAAAGGGGATGCTCATTCCTTTGATGTGAACATCAGCTGATGTGATGCCTCTCTCAGGAGCTCTGGCCTTTGGAGCCTCTTCTCTAACAAGGGAATGGAAGGCCTGACGGTTTCATTCATTACTGGAACAGGTGGGAGAGAGATCCTGCAGAGCAAGAGGGTCCAATATCCCTAAAAGGCCAGCACAAGGGCAGCTGGTAAGGCTAGAAAGGGCGATAAGCCAACTACTGAGCTGCTCCCCCCTCCACCCTGAGGCCCTTTGGGATTAAATATCAGACGGTGGGCAGTAGAAAATCATGTTTGTGGTTGGGGGGAGGGGGGCACTGCTGGGGCATCCACAGGACTTTGCTATATGTAGAGAGGATGACCAGTTCTCTGAGGACTGCAGGGAGAGGAATGGGCAGCTTACCTACGGCATCCAGGATTCTTATTTTAGGAAAGTGACATCTTAGCATTCAGCAGGCAGTCAGCAACTTGAAACTTCACAGCCTAGAGGCTATCCTAGAGAAGGCCCCACAACCCTAGCCTCCACCAGATCAAGCTGCTACATGCAGAAGGGATGTTAGCTCATTTTCTAGTGAGAGACTATTAGAATAGGACTCAAATGCTTAATTTACTTAGCTAGTATCTCTAATCTCTAATTGCTTTTTGAGAGAGCATGTGTGCACTATCAGGGTTGGGAGGGGGGCGGTGCGCTGTTGAAAGAATCTTAAGCAGGCTCCACGCCCAGAGCAAAGCATGACACGGGGCTCATCTCACAACCCTGAGATCATGACCTGAGCCAAAATCAAGAGTCAGATGCTTAACCGACTGAGCCACCCCAGTGCCCCCCAATATCTCTAATTGTGAGGCACAGAGAGGTTATGTAATTTGCCTGTCATCACACAACAATCTGAAGAAGAAATCTGGCTCCAGAGTGTAAACTGTGGTCTAAACCCCAAGACAGGCTGCCTCCATCAGGCGGGAGACACACCCAAGGACACAGCCTGGCACACTGGAACACATCACTCTCACCACTATTTATCTCCAGGCTCTTCCACATGCAGTGAGCAAAGAAAGGAAGCATCAACTGCTGCAGTGAGAATTTCTGCAGGAAACATGCGTAAGACATCCGCACTTCCCATAGCTCTGAATCTCAGTTTCTGCATCATTAAAATGGTGGGAATGGCAGCAGCTCCCCTCAGGAGCTGGTGTGAACATTTAATGAGGTGGCACCTGTACAACATTGCACCGAGGGCTGGCACACAGCCAGACCCTTCTCCACCTGCAAGAGGCCACTGGTAGAGTCCAAGTGGAAGACTCCAGGTGCGAGTTAGGAACCTCCAAGGTAAGGCAGCTGAGTGTCCGCGGGCAGCAGAAAGGGAGGTCAGTGACAGAGTAGAAGTAGAATTCGGAGAGCCACCAGGGGAGCTAGCAGGTTAGGGGACCTCCAGCAGAACAGGTTCAATCAAAAGGTGGGAAAGGGAATATGTAGAGACACCAAGGCCAAGGTCAGAAAAATCTGCTTCTGAGGGAATCCAGGGATCTGAAACTAACAAGGGAGCTTCCTCCAGCATCTCTGCAGCAGATTGAAGATTTTAAAAACAAAACAAAACAAAACTCCCATCCCTTTAACTAAAGCCAGGGGCTGTGTCTGGAGAAAAAGCTTAGGAACTAGAATGATAAGGAAGGGCCAGAGAGCCCAAACAGCCAACTCATGTGTTAAACCAATACAAACTAGCCAAATAACTAGAGCTACCTTGCTCATCTCCACAAAGTAGGTCCTGCAAAATACCATCACGCTCTGCTAGCATGTAGTATGGGTGACTGCGTGCATGCAGGATACGTAGGAATCATAGCCCTTGGGTGAACTCCACAGTTCAAAGCCAGCCAGGGGGAAAAAAATCAAAAATGATGTTTACCCTCTGTGTTGACTTCGGAACCAGATCCTAGGATGAGAAGCTCTTCAGCTCCACATCTGATCCGTGGGAGGTGTAGAATGAGAAGCAATGTTCCTGACGGCCTCGCCCCATCTGGTAGCCACCCATGCAACGTCAGAGCCTGAGGGTGATCTGTGTCCTTCAAGGAAGGAGGGTGATGGATACTGGAGCAACCACGGTGAGACTGCCCCTTCTTCCTGCAGTTGTGCAGACCCAAAAAGCTCCCTAAATCACCTATGTGCAGGGAACTAGGAATGGCAACCACTGAATTCTCCAGCCTCAACACCATTAGCCAGGAGAGTCTTCTCCAAAACACCCAAAACAGACCATTACATCGTTGGGAGTTTTAGGGATGGTCTCAGTCTTTAGTCTAGAAAGACGGCAGGTAGCTGTGTAGCAACAAGCCTAGGTGGGGTAGCAAGGCGGCCACCGTGCAGTCATGGAAGGAGCTAAGGGCCCCTCCCCTTCCTGCCTTGCTCTATCAAGAGGACAGGTGAAGGGAGTGACTGTTCTGGAGGGGTTCTAGAAGCACTTCCTGCCTTCCTCATTTCCCAGGCCTTCCTCATCCCCAGAAACACTTCTCTGGTTCCAAACAACAGCCTCTCCCTATCTATTCTGTTTTGCAAAGGCTTATCCCAGGATGAGAACCAGATGCCCCAACATACCGACTAACCCCACATCATCTCTCTGTCTGTGCCCAGGTAGGCCTTGAGGAGGTGGACAGGGCAGGCTGGGCTGGCAACACAGTAGGCTCCTCCCCAAATCGCTGCCACCACAGGCCTCAGAGCTGATACACGAAGGCCGGTTCATCACAACCTATGCAAAACTGAAGCTGCTAGAAGGGGTGACATCAGAATGAGCTGTGCGTGGTTAACCTCAACACCGTCCACACAGTTCACCTCTACAAAGTAACCAAGGAACTAATCCTTAGAATAACCGAGAAGATTCCGCTTGATCCACTGCAAAGTCTTGAAACGACAAGCTCGTTTTCACTTTGCCTCCTTCATAATTCTACTGGAGAAAAGAATGTTGATGTGCTATGAGCAAGAACATCTTTTCTTTCCTAAAACTTGTTGCTATGAAGCATACTACCAAAAAAAGGTACGTGTGCAGGGTGGTATGGGTGGCATTTTTGCTGATTTCTAAAAAATAAAAAATAAAATAAGGTGATGAATACAGCTCATTTCTGAGACATTATCATTGAAATTTTATAGAAGCACAAACCTTGTGGCTAAATAATATTTATTAATAGTCTAGTGAGTAAAAATGACTTAGCTGATCACATTAAAAATTCATCTGTATTGCACTGGAAGTTTTTCTCAGTGTTCCAAATTGTACCACAGTGTCAGTGCCAAAAGAGAAAGACAAAACTCTATCGTAGGGCCTAGGAATGTTTTAATGGAACGTAAATTGAAAATTGAAAATTGAAAACTTACACGTTCCTGTGTAATGTGTATTACTGGGTAATACCGCTGAGGAGCAGGAGAACATTAGGACTGTTTTTATCATTCCAACCAAAACTAAATTGGAAGAAATCCCACTCTTCCAGCTCCAGCTGAAGGAAACTGTGCCCGCTCTCTGAGCCCGCTCCCATATTCCCATGGAAATGCACGTGGCACCAGGTGAACAGGACACCTGGGCGTCTTTCAGGAACCAAACCCTCCCCTGTCTCTATCATTCATTTATGTTACTGCTAGACCGTGCATTTCACAGCCTGGTGATGTCAAAATAAAATTTTAAAATCCTTTTATTTCCTCCTCCTGAGTGCACACACTCCTTCAATATTCATACATTTGGCATCACCAACAATACTTCACATTCCTGAAACAAACACCACTTGCAAATTTCCCCCCTGCAGCCTCTAAGGAGCCTACTTCAGACTAATTTGAATTGAAATGAGTATTTCCAGGTGCTACCATTAAAGCCAGGCACGCCACAGGATTTCCCACACCAGAGAATCTTGCTTTTCTAGAGTTTAGCACATATTCTATTTGAATCAGGTTGAGGTTGTTTTTTTTGGTTGTGTTCTGTTCTAACAGAGCAGCCGCTAAGTCCAAACCCCTTCACAAACCTCCAGCCTTACCTCCTGGCATCTGGCCTGTGGCCGAGCAGCCACCATGTCTCACTTTTAACTCTCCGGATCCTAAATCTGTCTCCTGAGGTCCCAAATTTAGCATGGAGACTTGCTCGGCACGAAAAGAATCGGAACAACTCATTCACAACCTGGATCATTTTTCGGTCTCCCCAAGAGAGAACCAATTTCAGTAATCTCAAAAAAGAGAATAAATGGATCAGGCTCAATTCATGTAACTACACGGATCAATACATCAACTGGAAATCACTTCTTGTATGAGGAAAAAACTCAGCACATCTGATGTAATGTGATGATTTCATAAATGAGTACGTTGGCATCCAAAATCTACAAGGCAACTAATCACCACCTTATAAAGAATGGAGATGAAGGGGAAGCAAGCCCTTGATTTAGCTACAAACAAAAGCCAACGTGTCCGATCCAAACACCCACTGAAAGTGCTTTCTGCCCGGAGCTCCCGCTGAGCTGCACAAGTCCGGGTGCCACTCAGCCACGGGGATCAATGCTCCATTGTGAGCCCTCGGGCTTAGCAGAGACTCAACAGGCTACTGTGTGTTTCACAGCAAGATCCCTTCGAGGATAAAAATCACTAATTCTGAACCCGGCGAGCAGGAGGTCTGTCCATTTTAAAGCCAAAGCTACCAACGGGCCATAGAAAGTCACGGAGCTGGAGGAACAGAGAGAATGAGCAGGCCTCAAACAGACCAGCCTACGGCCAAGCACAGAGGGAGAGGGACATGAGAGGTTCTGCCCAGCTCAGGGCCTGCCCATCACGCTCTCCCTGCAGAGGGCACCCAACCTCCCACTGCTCTCACAGACTCCCAGCAAGGTTAGGAGCAAACGCCAATGCCAGACAGGCAGAGGCCTGGCGGGTGTTAACAGGCAGGACCCCAAGGCAAAAGCGAGCTTCACATCCAAATCAGACATGTCCAGAAAGATGCAAAATAATTCTCCTAGGGGTGCCTGGGTGGCTCAGTCAGTTAGCATCTGCCTTCAGCTCAGGTCAAGATCCTAGGGTCTTGGGATCAAGTTCCACATTGGGCTCCCTGCTCAGCAGAGAGCCTGCTTCTCCCTCTCCCTCTGCTGCTCCCTCTGCTTGTATGTGTACATGCTGTCAAATAAATAAAATCTTAAATAAATAAAAAATAAAGTCCTTTTACTAGGCAAGACTGAAAAAGTAAGTTCATAGAGGTGAAGTAACATGTCCATGGTCTTACCACCGAGGACCCCAACACCCCTGCCAAACCCTGACTGGCGGCCACCTCTCCACAGCTCTGACAGTCTTTCAAAGCACAGACCTTGAAGGTGGCCAGCAGAAGTGCACTGCTGCCTTGGCCACCAACTAGATAAGCAGAACGTAGCAAGTTACTGAAATGCCCCATGCACCAGTCACCTCATCAGGAAAATGGGGTTAATGGGAGGGCAGTGTGAGCTGTGCATATCCCAGTATTTAGCCCACAGCAAGGGCTCGAAAACTCGACTGTTTCTGTAATTGTCATTATTCTCTCTCCCTAAATATGAAAAATTCTGGGCAGCAACCAGATTACCTTAAAATTAAGGGGCACAAATAGCTTATGAAATTGGTACAATGCAACAACATGTGATCATATAAACTCTTACTACCCATATGTACTGGGTTGAGTAACGGCCACCCAAAGATATCAAATCATAATCCCCAGAACTTGTAAATATTACCTTACTTGAAAAAAGGGGTCTTTTTCAGATACAATTAAAGATCTTGAGATGAGAATATAACCCTGGATTATTCAGGGTGGACCACAAATCCAATAATGAGGGTCCTTAAGAGAGACCTGCAAAGAAGAAACAGGAAGAGAAGGCCAGGTGAAGGGTGGGCAGGGAGGGGAGCGATGTGGCTGCAAGCCAAGGATGGTCCCTGCACCAGAAGCCAGGGGACAGGCACGGAAGGGACTATCCCCCAGGACCTCTGGAAGGAGCATGACCCTGCTGAATAAGTTTTTGTTGCTTCACATCACCAAATCTGTGAGAATTTGTTACAGCAGCCTCAGGAAGCTAACACACCCGAGAAAATGCCATGATTTGTCAAGCAAGAAATAAAAGGGGGAAGGGAAATTTCCACAGCTAGGATTATACTTCTTGCATAAAATGCTAAGGGGGAGGAAAAGCTGATTGAAATGTGGACCCGAGATCCGGAAAAGTATTTAGAAACTGTACATTTTTGGAAAACGGTCATTTGGATACTTTGGCCAGTTTTCTCTCTTCCAAGACAGGGATGTGACATCTGTTCTCTTGCAGGGCAGAGCCACGTAACTCAGGAGCAGAGGCTCTGTCAATGCGGTGGCGAGCTTGACAGGCTCTCCTCCTGTGGACGACTGCTGCCTCTGCCGGACATGCAGTCAGACTCTGGTTTCTGTGCTGAGCTTGTTCTAGGCAAGCAGCACTCACTGCACACGAAGGAGCAGTTTCCTCTGCGGCAGCACCGGGAGGCCCCGGGGGAGACAAGCGCTGCTCCTGGAAGCTGCAGGCACCTGTCTGGGGATCGAGAGGAGCGTCCTGGATTCAGAAGCGAACAGCCCGCAGTGCCTCGGCCAGCCCCCACCACAGGTGTTCCTCCCTGTAGCTTAATGAGGCCCCAGAGGCAGGGCGGGACCTGGCACGGAGACTGCTTTAGGAGAAGGGAAGTACGTCCTTCAGAGAGGCTCCAAGGGGTCATGAAGACATGTGTTCAGGAGCCACAGACTGCTGAGGTCTGGCGACATCCAAGCCAGGAACTGTATTCGCAAGCAAAGGCAATTCAATTCAATGCAATCGACATTTGCAGGAAGGTCGGAGGGAGTGCTGTGTTAGGTGCCAGGAACGGAAGAGAAGACAAGATTCCTGCCCTCCACATTTCTGGACTTGGGAGAGCTCTGCAGGATGATGATAAAATGATAATATTAGAGACAACGACAAAGACAAGGTCTGACCTTTCCTGCATGTTTCTCACTTAATAGTCCATGTCCTGAGTCCTACATATTTATTATTTCATTCCACCCTGGCCACAGACAATGAGGTGGCCACTATTCTCCCGTTTTGCACTTGAGGAATCTGAGGGCCAGACAGGTTAAGTAACTTACCCTTCATCAAACAGCTAGAAAGGAGGAGCCAGGGTTTAAACCCACGTGCTTGAGTTCCAGAGTCCTGCTCCTAGCCACTGCAACAAGTGTGAAAGGGGACGGGGGACTTGGCTAAAGCATAACGTGAACACACATAAGAGGGCAACTGACATCACACCAAAGTAGGGTGTGCTGTGGTAGAAAATTATAGTACAGAGAAGTAGTGACACGAAGTTAAACTTTGGAAGATGAGGAGATCGCCAGGAGGGATGTGGCATGGACTCCATACCAGGACCTGGGCGAGAGAACAGGCTGGGAAGTGAACGCCAAGGGCACATCAGGAGCAACACAGCCATCCTCAGGAGTGCCCCGCAAAATTCACCAAGTGTGATGGGAAGGGAGACCAAATCAGCTTTTGACCATGAAATGGCCTTTGCTTTCTCTCAGGAGGGCTTTGCAAACACCTGAAACACTTTTTTTAAATTACAGATTTTCCCAGGTCCTGTTCCAAGCTCCCGAATCAAAACTGCTCAGCGTGGCCCAGCTCTCCCTGGTGCTTTAGCAACCCCACTCCCACCCGACGACACTGTGAACCCTAAGGGTGTAGAAACTCTGCTGTGGCAAATGGGGCCACTGTAGCAAGGGTCCAGGCAAAAGATGGGAGGGCCCTGACTAGACAGTGGAATTTCCATACAGTACTTCTTATTAAACTTGCAATTGTACAAATTGCAGAATCATTTGAGACTAAGTAGGCTTGCATTAATTCTCCTAGTACAATCTATGTTCTCACTATAGCAGTTCAGCTCTTAATTACAAATTTAATCTAAGTATAGAGCCATTTTTTATTTCAAGTTTGAATACTGCCCTGTGGCAATTAAAAATATATATTTTAGCCATATCTCAAAACAAAGCATAATGAGTTAATCTAATTTTCTAATCAAGACATTAAAGTTCCTTCTTCCTTAACAGCTCTTAATAATAACATACTTACAAAGCTCAGCAGTGGCTGAAGAATGACCTTCCTCAACAATAACTGAGTTAAACTCCTCTGAAACAGACTGCGGCCAAGAAATTCTAAACACGATTGAACTAAAGCCACAGAAGGCCACTGTGTTCTGGAACAACAAAAATTAGAATGAGACAGAATATTTTTATTTGGTCTAAAACTTGGTAACACTTTAACATGTATAGAGTGCCAACAATTCAAGGGTCCCTACAAGGAATACAAAGCTTATATCCTTTAGGAATGAGACTTTATTGCTAAGTAAGTGGACGTAAATCATAGTAAATAGGCTGTTCTACCAAGAGACACACAGTTGCTTGCTTACTCCTCTATGTTGCTTTAAAACAAAGCAAAACAAAAAGAAAAGATTCAAAATTGGATTCTCGGACCAAAGAGTCATTCAACAAAAAACAAATACATCTAAGATAACAGCAATGTTTAGCAGAAAAAAATCTCACAAGAGGCAAAAGTTGAATAAGCAAAAAACACTTCTCCCAAGAAAGTGCTGACATCAACAATGCTATTAACACAATAAAGCTCAACAATGCTTGGTAACCCTGTTATAAAAGGACACAAGATTAGCACTATTTTACATCTGCTTAAAAGATAATGTTACTTAATTCTAGAAAATTCTGAGTACCTAATTTCTCCTGACTCACCCCAGAGAACTAAGCACTGACTTGAGCAATAGTAGATGATCCATAAACACACAGAAACATGATCAGTAGAGATAACTTAATGAATACCACACAAATTTATCTTAACCTCAGAATTATGCTTTGTGTTTATTCCTATGAGAATATGTGTAAGTTCAAATACAATCACAAGCACTTAACTCAGATTTCAGTTAGTTAAACATAGGACCATAATTTTGAACCACATTGTTTACTAGAAGATACTACTTAGCTGTCATTAGTAAACATTTTGAATTTTGAGAAACCAAAGATTTTCTGGGTAGTTCTGGGCTCAAACACAAAAAAATGCCAAAGAATATGTATTCTGATGAACTTCAAAAGCTTTTCATTTTGTTTTAGTTTATGTAAGTAGAAATTTCTTAAAATACCAGCCTTTGTTTTATTGAAGAATCCGCTCTAATGTTGTATCTAAAACTTCTCATTAACTTCGAAACGTCACTTTTTAGAAAGGCCATTTTTGAAAAAACAAAACATCCCATTTTGGGAAATGCAATACATTGTTATAGGTTTTGAACATTTCAGTGTTCATTAATACAAATGTGTGCTATTTACAAATGTTTCGACACATAATTCTGAACTGCCCATATCTGGACAATGTTAGGGAAGAATCTTTTCTCCTACCGTCACATTTTTTATTCTTTGCAAATGTTCATTCTTTTTCAAACAGTGTGGTCTCGGAAATCTTTACAGAAAAGCTACTGCTTACACACTTCTCAACTAGCATTTTACAAAAAAAAAATCTGTAATACAGGCTACTACTGGAAACGTGAACTATGCATCATCTAGGTCCACGCTGGACATAACATAATCCACTCTGACTGTCCTCCCCGTCCTGCCTGACGAGCCAGGGTAGTGGACAACAGATTGGGAGAGAAGGCCAGAAACCTGAGCACAAAATGTAACTTTCTAGGAAACCTCAACTGACCTCTGGGTTATGACAGTGACTACTTCTCTGTGTCTAATTTCATTCTACCTGCCTTTTCCAAAAAAAAAAAAAAAGCGTAACAGCTGACCAGAATAAGTCAACAGTCTGCCCATTTGTGACAAAAATTACCTCCAATTGCAACATTCAGAGAATGGATGAAGAAATTATTAGCATCTACATCTGAGACGGAGCAAATGGCCAAGAAGGGAAAAGTCAGCTTTCTGCCAGCCCCCTTAGCACCTGTCCGTCAGCGACCCAAGCCCTGTACTGCTGCTCACAAAGCACTTCTTCATCCCGCTTAACCACACTTGCACACAGCTGACCTTCTCCATGTTAAGAACATGCAAGGAATTAAAAGATAAGTAAAAAAAAACTAGGGGAAGGTACAGTTGACCATTTAATGACATGGGGGTTGGGGCACTGACCTCCCATGCAGTTCAAAAATCATGTATAACTTTTGGCTTCCCAAAAACTTAACTACTAATAGCCTACTTTTGACCAGAAGCCTTACTGATAACATAAACAGTTGATCAACCGATATTGCGTGTTATATGTATTCTACCCTATATTCTTACAGCAAAGTAGGCTAGAGAAAAGAAAATGTTAATAAGAAAATCATAAAGAATAGAAAATTCATTTACAGTGCTGAACTGTATTCACCGAAAAATTCTGTGTATAACTATCCCCACACAGTTCAAACCTGTATTGTTTAAGGGTTGACTGTACTTTGTAGAGAAAGGTAAATGACATTCCTACAAAGAATTTTAACAAAACAACAAATAAGGTGAAGATTCCAATAGAAAAAAAGCAAAGCTCAAGTCAATAAATAAACACAAATGGCCAATAAACTTAACCAATATTTTTTTTCATTTTTTCAATACATTTCCAAGGAACACCGTCTTTTGTCAAACAATTTGGCAAAGACTGAAATATTTCTGGTGTGTTCTGGGGGTGTCAATAGAAATAGATACAACCGTTCTGGAGGGCAGTTTGTCAGAAATCCACGAACACATTTACGGTGATTATTCTATGTAAATAATAAGGCATGTGGAAAAGGTTGATGTGTGTAGAAAAATGTTAATCACAGCACAGTTTAGCATTTTGCGAAACAGCCGTAGCTTGGAAACAATATCCAGCCCACAAAATGTTGCATAACAAGCATGTTCTTCTATACCAGGGAGTATTACGCAGCCAAGGAAATACGCTCTCAGATGTCTTTGTATATTTTAAGGATCTAGAAAAATGCAGTTTAAGATTGTTTAAGGTTAATTTAAGGCCAGAATTTAAGACTAAGCTCAAAAAAGAAAAAGATGGAATTATATACATATGACTTTAATTTTTTAAAACACACACATGAACTGCAAACAAGCAGGAAAGAAATATATTGAAATACAGTAATAATGAGTGACAGCATTACAAATTCTTTTCTTCTTTATATTTTTCCTGTTTTCCAAACTTGCTGTATGAAAAAAAAAATATTTTTAACAAAAAGAGGTTAAGGGGAAAGAAACTACACAATATATAAAAAGTAAAGAAATAACTATAAAGAAATGTTTCTACTAAAATATTCCTAGAAGATGTGAATTCAAAATACCTACCTACATATGGAATTTCCACTAAAGAGGTTTTAAGGTAAAAGGTAAGCTACATAATGCTGTAACTTATGAAACTTATTGAAGAAATGAGTGGCTGACAGGTGCCACACACCATTCTAGGCATTAGGGACACAGAATGATCACATTTATTTAAAAAAATTAATTTAATTATAAACTTTAGCACCTCCACGGCAAAAATCTTCACTGGAATGATAAAGGAGCACCCTCCTATTTAACTGGGGAGAGGACATAATACCTTGAAAAAAGTATATGGATAGAAAAAAAATAAATAACCCAAAATCTAGTGGTTATCTCCAAAATAAGAAAAATTAGGTAATTTGCTAAAACTGGAAAATGGGATTTTAAGTGTGCAACATTTATCAGGTTTTGTTTTGTTTTGTTTTTTTAACAAACCCACCCACTTTAAGTATCAAGTTTATATATTTAGTCCCAACTTGGGGTTAAATATTTAGTGAAAAAGTATTCAATAACTGGAAATCTAGAAAGAAAATACAATATTTTTTTAAAGATTTTTTTTATTTATTTGACAGAGAAAGAGACAGCCAGCGAGAGAGGGAACACAAGCCGGGGGAGTGGGAGAGGAAGAAGCAGGCTCATAGCGGAGAAGCCTGATGTGGGGCCCGATCCCATAACGCTGGGATCACGCCCTGAGCCGAAGGCAGATGCTTAACCGCTGTGCCACCCAGGCGCCCCGAAAATACATTTTTAAAAAGTAACTCTAAAACTAATTTATTACATTTTAATTTGTTTTGTTCACTTTTGGGTCCCCATTTCAGTATCTTTAATCCTTTAAAAGTAAAAAGTTGATTTTGACATTTTAACACATGAGTATTTATTCTCCTAGTCTCTATCAAACAGACAACTGGGGAAAATTCTTCTGTGATGTTTTCTTTGATACACTGTCACTATCAACAAGAATGATCACTGCAAAAGTCACTTCTTTAAGGAAGCCTTCCCTGATTAGCTCAAGCCTTCCCCATTGTATAAGCTCCCAGTTTATGAGCAACTTTCTTTGTACCAACCATCTTTCTATGTCATTTGACCTGTACTTGTTTGCCCCCTCCACTGAAGTGCAAGCCCATGAGGGCAACAAGACCAGGCCTATTTGCTTGCCTCTTGATCCCCACTACCTAGCACAGTATTAGCATTCAGGGACTAAAATTACAGGTAAGTAAAAGTCACAGAGTTCTGGGTATAAGACTGAGAGATTGCTCATTAAAACATAAGGATAATTAGGTCCCAAGTTTTCTCATGAGTTAAGATAAGCTTCATCAAAGAAACATACTCCTCTCTTGCTCCAGGCCAGATGGGGAACAGGCATTAAGAATCACATGTTCCTAGTCCAGATAGAAGTTGCTGCAGGGCCATAGGAAGAATATTAGATATGGGCCCCAAAGGTCAGTATTCACATCCTGGGCTCTGCTAGTTACTAGCCATGCCAGGCCTAAGTATATTTCCCTATTTCTAAAATGTGAGTGCTATTATCAATCTCATGAAATTTTTTTTTAGGACAGAATTAACATTTTGAGAGGAAAAATAAAAACTGCAATACACTATGGAAATGTTTTATTATTATCTTGATAAGTGAAGACTATACTGCTTCAGCCTCATGGGGCCTCAGGACAGAAGATGTACAGACACCATAACCAAATATTCACAGATGAACAGCAGAGCAGGACAAACACCTGAATATGGACCGGAAGTATTCATTACATAATCAAGGCAAAGATCTCCATCTGTTCCTGACAGTAAACATATTAAAAACCACGGATGGAGCAATTGTTATTGAAGTATCTATGCCACCGCGTTCTTCTATTAATGTAACCACCTGAGACTGTATAAAAGTATTTGACATGCCAGGACCTCCCTTGCTCTGCTACCTTCTCCTAGGATGACTCTATTATAAACTGATGTTGCTTCACTTAATTACTGTCCCCCCCAAAAGCAGATGAACATTAACTAGACCAGAACAGAAATCACTGCTTGATAGACATTCCCCAACACTTAAGTAGCCAATAAAAAAGCCATTGCATACTCAGGTCAATCTGTTTCACTCCTAAAGGGGCCCTTGGCAGCCAATTCCTCCTCAGAAGCACATCAGGAAGGCATCGATGTGGCTTCGATTTCGAGACGTGATGGGCATCTTCCTGAGGTTTTCCTAACAGCCATGGTGACTGCCTGGGTACCACCTGCTCCAAACTCCTCCAGGCAAGAACCATCCCTGCCATCATCATCGTGGGGCGCTCTGGGATCACAACCAAGTCCTGCCTGCGCCTGAAGAGAACCCTGGCTCCTGCCCACGTCCAGCATGGCTGATGTCCTTGGATAAGCCACTCAGACAGTGGAAAGACCCTAGAACTCCAAGCACCGCGACAGTACTGCTGTGCCCTTGACTGTCAAAACGCAGTGCAGAGAAATGGGCTTCAAGGAAGATAATTTGAGAAAAAAGCCATTTTTGGAAGATAATTTGAGAAACAAGCCATTTTCTTTCACTCTGCAAGGTATGTATGCTGACCTCTGTCCTTGAATCAAATCAGCTCTACATTATCTTTGCTCCCATACAGTTGTCTTCCCGGACTTGTTTTCAAGTTATCCCTTCAATTTGGAGGTCAGGTTGAAAAAAGAAAAGAGCTGCAGACATTTTGCTGCTACAATGACACCGAAGCTTTCATGCGCAGAACACCCCCCATTACGTCACTCAATATGCTGACAGAGAGCCTTGGATGGAAACCAAGGAGCCTCGAACAGGAATACTATTTCCCTCTTCCCGTGACTGCAGGCAGCTTCAAATCAGTATCTAACGGTGTACACCTTCCTGTTTCATTCTTGTGTTACTACTTCTCTTATCCTTTTACGCCTCACTTCAGATACATTAAATGAAACTGATTCACTATCTCTTCTATATATTTGATTTTTTTTTTTTTTGCTTTTGCCAATCAAAAGTGTCTGTTGCTTCCCTAACATCCACAGGAGTAAACTGAGGAAGAGGTGGGAGGGGTGTTATAGAGAGACAAAGTTAAGACCTAATTCTACCCTCAAGGAGCTCTCGAAAAAGGAAAAAGATTAGTATGTCTGACTGAAGAAGTTCTGGGTTCAAATCCCAGCTCCTCCACTCTCCTACCACCAATCCCTAGATAAGCGACGCAGGTTTTCTGAATTTTGGTGTCCAAGATTTTCGAGTATTATGGCCTTCCTCACCAAGCCATTAAGATTCACAACTGGCAGAAGAGACACAAGCAACTTATAATGTGTAAAGCACTACATCTGAGTAAGCTCTTTATGTCATTAATACAGAGGTTCAAGGTTAAAGGCTTGCAGAGTAAAATTCCTGCAATGCTGTTTCCTCCAGCAGGGAACGAGTGGGTAGAAAGTGGACGTAAGTGATTGCTAATGCATTAATGACTGACATGTGGCAGTGACAATGAGACACACAGATGCAATTTGACATTAATGGAGAGATTTGCCTGTGGTCATGAACATGGTGGTGGGGGTGGGGAAGACGCACCGCCTCTTGCCTTTAACTTGGGTATGAAATCAAACGTCAGCCAAGATTAATTAGAAGCCTGGAGTTTCATTCTCCACTGTTGATAGGAAAAGTACATTTCCATAATGTGAGGAAACGTTTACGTGGGACGCAAATCTGGCTGACATTGAGGGAAGGGCTGCTTCATTGTGAATGCCGCCTGTGTGGTGCTTGTCAGGGCAATTACTTTCCGCTCAAGTGGCTTGCTTTTTAACATTTTATTATCTTAACAACAAAAAACTCTGGAAGCAATAATTATTTATTATGTTAATTCTTTAGCTTTCTTCCTGAAATTTCTGTAAGACCATTAAAAACTAGCTGTGCCCTTGAAACAAGCCATGAGTTTATTAATACTCAACCAATTAGGGGAAAAAAGCAAAGTAACAGAACACTCCACACCAGCAATTAACTAAGCAGTTTGCACTTTCCTTGCCACACATTTTATTCCAGGAAGCATCCTATATATTTAACCGACTGAAAAATGATGTGAAATGTGTTTACATCATTACAAGGACCTACAAAATCTGAAAGGAACAGAAGGAACTTGCCGCATCTGTCTAGAAAATGTTCAAGCCCAGGTTATAATGAAAGCCAATTCTTCTTTCCCCTCTCATAAATATGGAAAGCCACCTCAGAGTGCTTTCTCGACCCCCTATGGAAGGCTCCAAAGCAAAGGGCAATTTTATCTTCTCATTTCAATTCCCTTTGCCCAGCACGCACCCAACACGTGCACACGAGCATGCGTGCGCGCCCGCGCACACACACACATTATACCACCTTTGTATTTATTAATTAAACCCCTTTTTTCTAATGTACTCCAGTCTTTAGGCTCCGCCATTCTAGGACCCTGTTGACTATAAAGGTCAGGCCAATTCACCAAGAGCCCCAGAGCAGGGGCTACTAAATAAAGAGCTGCCGCCAATGCCGCTGACCAGTGCAGGGAGCTGTGAGCCAGGAACGGGGTGTGGGGCTCCCCCCCTCAGGAGGGCAGCAGCCTGCCAGCTCGGAAGCAGGAAATGTCCAGAACAGGTGGGAAGATGTAGCTGGAAAGAGAGAGAAGCCAGACCACTAGACTGGTGGCAATAAGGGGCATGGCCCCCCCATAGCTTTTGAGGCAGCAGAAGCAGCAGACCCTACCTGGAAGAGGACAGGAAAGTGTTGGGGGACACCTTTGGGACATCTCCACAGATTTCCTGATGTGGCGGCACTCCCGGAGAGTAAAGAAGGCAATATCACCTACTCCTCTCTTTCCTTATTGTTCTTATTTACCCTTCAAGCCCATGTTGCTTGCACAAACATGATTACGTAAAACTTCAAAAATTACTCGTAGTCTTTGTTTTTCTATTTCCCAGGTGACCCTAAAAACCCACGGAACTGTATGATCTAAAACAACAATGAACACAAGAAAAACACTCTTAGTGAGGCATAGTGGAACTATTAAGAAAGTAAAGATTCTGACTGCTTCAAGGCTTGAATGGTTTTTTTATCCTTAATGGTATATCAGTATTTCTTACTTTGAGGGTGCTAAAATACACAACACAAGGAATCAGTAACTTTAAATCAAACCACAGGCTGCTGAAATTCCTTACTTCCAGCTCCATTGTGGTTGCAATAATGTTGAGTAAAGAAAAAAGTCAACTTTTTTGGGAAAGGAACACCAGTAGGTATGTATAAGCAATGGGACACACGGAGCTCCCAGAGGTCAGTGTTAATGCCTCCTCATCCACTCTCCCAGTCCCCACTGCTTGCAGAAGAAAGCAGCCGCCAGCCATGGCTTTTAACAATCAGTTTATTTCAGGCTGTTTTAGTTTTCAAAATAGACATGGTCCAATTATATTTTCTGACATTGTTTCTCTAAGCACAAATACCTGTAGCCTGGTGTCTAAATATAAACACAGGCCCCCAGAATTAAAATCTAGCTCACCTGAGATCTTTGTTAATTCTCACTCATTTCTTTTCCCCCAAATAATGTAAATCCTAACAGATCTAAATAAAAACAAGTTGGCTCTCCGTCTCTTGGTGTCTGTCTCTCTCTTCTCTGTTATTACTGGTGTTTAAACATACAGCAAGAAATCTGTTTCATGTGCTTTAGAATACTTCTGAACGTTCAGCAGTGGGGTTTTCAATCTGTGTTAATTTTTAGGGGGGTGCTCAATTAGAGCACAGACATACTTGCTTGTCTCCCTCAGCCCTCCCTCCCTCCCTCCCTCCGACCACTGGCACGCTGCTTCCCTAAGCTCTCTGATCTAATTCTGCACAAATGCTTAATAAGGTTGTAGAGATTTAATACAATTAGGAGTGTTGCTCACAAATTAACCAATCCATTAACACTCTAGCAAAGAAACAATTCCAGAGGAAAAGCCAGCCAAGTGAGGATTAGAAGACAACTGGCTAAGGGTACGATCTGTTTTAAAAAAATCACACTGTGGTGCATGTGTTTTCACATCTACATTTCTATGTTTTGTGCTTTACACCTTTCAGAGCAAAGAAAAATGGAGGTAAATTGTGCCATCTGAGAATTTTCCTCTTTTCCTATTCGGTTGCTAGAAGTGGGGGGATCATCACTTTGCTAGTTCATACTCACAAAATCATCGCAGATCTTTACTGAGTTAAATATTCATAGATTCGACTCCTATATAATCACTACTTTACGTCACTTTCATCATAAGATAGATATATGAACACATAGAAGGAAATCTGACAAATGCAGAAAAATTAAAGCAAAAATATTAATAAATCCACTATCTAGAAATAACTATTAATATTTTGGCTTCTATTTTATATATTTCCATAGACTTTAATAAACATTTCAAAATCATTAAATAAGACTGGCATTCTCCTATACACAATTTTGTCACCTGTTTTTGTCCCATATCACTATATTGTGATCATCTGACATCCTTAAATATTCATTGTCATGATTCTTGGTGGCTGTTTGGCATTCTATAACCTGAATATACTGTGATTTAACCCACTCCCTATTGTGGGATATTCAAATTTTTCCCATTTTTCACTACTGTAGAAAATGCCTTAGTGAATATTCTTGCAGGGGATTTTCCGTACATGTCCACTTTTATTTCATTAGTATAGATTTATCATATTTTATAAAGCCCCATCCTTTTTGCATCCCTCTCCACGCTGCAGGTGTGCACACACTCCTGCACGGGCTCCATCACTCTGCAAACAACCACAGGCCAACGGGTGGACCCTTGGATAACCCATCATCTCGCCATCTCTTTCAGTCCCACTCAAATCACATTATAAATCTCCTTATGTGTGAAAATTGCTAAAATGCTGATAAGATGCTGGTGTTGTATTGTCTGAAGAAATTTAAGGGAGAAATTTGACTGAATATTAGTAAAGGGATAATGTGCTTCATCATTTTCCTAAGAAGAACATTACCAAAGATTGGCTGCCTCGCTTTAGAACTCATGGGGAGCCTGAGCTCAGGCTCTCTCTGAGGCCTAAACAACCATTTCACCTGTGCTTCAAGATCCATGTAATAAGATAACTGCCACCCACTTCCCATTAAAGAAACCACGAGAAAGACCACACTGAGTGTACGGGGAAGCCTCAAATCATAAAGTGACTTGGAGACGCACAGGTTGTTTGAATCATCTCTACAGCTTTCTGTGCTTCCTGTTGTCTGCTTCCTGGAAACAAGGTGAGAATTCAGCTGGAAAGTGCCAATTGTCTGGAAGATTGAGTTACAGAATGGGAAATGATTTTTTTCTCTTTTGCAAGATTCTTTCAGGTCAAACTGATTCTTTCAGGGCAAATGAGGAGTTCATTCCATTGTTTGGTTTTCATGTAATTATTAATGACTCAAAAACCGAAGTCCTAACATCTAAATTATTTTTTAAGTCATGATGATCTGTTTCAACTTCAGAAGGGGTGGTTGAAACACAGAGGCAGAAAATACATGTCGAAGTCACAGACTAAGTTAAGACCAGAATGGAGTTATTATAAACCAGAGGTCACCGGCTTAGTTTCTGCCTTTTTGTGTTGGCGGAGAAGGGAGGGTTAAAAGGCTGAGCACAGAGGATTTTCTTGGGCAGTGAAAATACTCCATATGACACTATAATGGTGGATAGATGTCATCATACATTTGTCCAAACCCACAGAATGTACAACACTAAAAGGGTACTCTAACGTACACTCTGGACTTGGAGTGAGAACGATGTGTCAGGACAAGTTCATCGATTGTAACGAATGTTCCAAATGGTGGGGGATGTTGATAATGAGGGAGACCATGCCTGTGTAGGGGCAGGGCATGTGGGAAATCTCTGGTACCTTCTTCTTAATAATTTTGCTGAGAACTTAAAACTGCTCTAAAAAAATTAACTTTTTTTTTTTTTAATTAGGTCTCCATCTGGAAAGAAAAAGGCTACAGACCCTGAGCCATAGGGGCCTGCCCCATCAGTTCCATGGCTGGTGTAGAAGTCCCAACAGAGTCACAAAGCAGGAGACCTCTGCAGCCTCAAGAAAATTAAGGGATGCACATCACCTACAGGGGAAAGGACACCGATTTGCATCCTAGCTCCAGATAGCTTTGCCTCTCCTGTCTGCCCTTTCTCAACAGACCTCACACCTTACAAAAGGAAGGTGCACCTCTCGAGTGTAAAAGCGTCCATGGCATCAAAGACCCAATGTAAGCTATTGCTCTCAAGGAAGCGCTCTTTAATGATTAATCAAACACCAGACACTCACCGTGGGGTTTCGTGTCTTTCCCTGTCATATCCATATTTCATTTAAGGGTAAAACAATGTACTAGAGATAGAATATTTTAGCCCTTGTGGAATGTTATAAAATCAGATATATTACACAAGTTAACAACCACACATCTTCCTTCCCTTGACCGTAAAGAATTCATTTCACAGCTGAGAAACGGGTGAAATTATAAAAAGAGTAACATCGGTAAATATTAAATGCAAAAACATTACCTTTAAATGTACCTAAATGTAATAATTCTTTTTTAGCGTATATACTCACATTCAACAACAGGACATTAACTGGTAACAAAAGAACCTTCAAACAACCAAAAGTATGTATGTTCCTGACACTGATTCTTTTAAATAGAATTGCAATGCTTTCCAAAATTTTCAAATTATACAGGAAAAATTCACAAAGAAAAATACATGAGATTTAGTTTAGATTCAGTGTGCATTTTACGGTAATATAATTAAAATCCACTTTATCAGACATTCATTTATGAAGTAATCGGTCCAATGAAAGGCAATTCAACGCTCATCTTGTAAAATATTTACTATTTTCTATCTCATGTTAACAAAAACGTGCTATGTCAATCCTCTGCTGAGCCAGTTTATTTTGAGTAGCATATACTGCTCTTTTGTTAAAGACATGGGAAAAGTTGGATTCTGCTATCTTTAGAAACTAATATACTTATTCCTGAAAGTATGCCCATGATTCTTATTTAATTATTCCCAGAAGTCAAACACCAGAGTTCAACACATACATTCACATATTTACCAGAAAAACAGCATGCTTTTTCATTATAATCCTCACTTTATAATACCTCAGAATTTTAGGTGCCCATTATATTACATTCCTATAAATTAATGAGAAACAGAATAAATTTGCCATCATTTAAGGGACTTATACTTAATATAAAATATAATTAATTCCATTACATCTGCATCATTTTAAACTTGACTAACCTGCTTTTAATAATCTGCCATATCATTTCTTTTCACTTTTTAAAATTTTTCGTCAAAATGCAAATTAACACTTATTTGAAATTAACAACTAAGTTAGACCTTTTCTCCTAGAAAGTAAAGCTGATGTGACTGACAGCTTTGAGGAGGACTGCTATGCTAACCAAACCAACCATACAACAGATATTTTTCATTCAGTGATTAGCCTGAATCTTCATCTCTAAGGTTTAAGAAAAATGTATATATGTATGCATATGTATGTATATATGTATATGTATACATATGCATATATATGTATATGTATGCAAGGTATATAAATGTATATAGATGTATATTTAAAACATACATTAGCTAAAGTATATTAAAGTTAATATTTTTGTTTTCACAATAATTTCTGGATATCTCTGTATTTCTCGGTTAAACAAGGTGCCTTTAAGTTAAAAATAACAGGTGTCATTAACAGGCATTGATGAATCTTGGCTTACAGGGTCGGCTTGGATTAATCCCCAGTAAACAAGAAGGTGCATGACTGGACAGCAAAGTCTTTACAGACTAGTCGGTTTCCAATTTTTGGCTTTGAGCATTTTCAAGAATGAAACTTATCAGACTGGTCATTACAAATAATTTCTAAGGCTAGAACTCAGTACAAATCTTGGCATGTAACTTGAAATGAATTCAAAGTGGCACTGGTATGACAAAAATTCTCTAGTCCTGTCTACCTAATTATATGAACAAATTTCTCAACACAGATTTATAAAAATGAAATGTGGAAATAGAATTTGGGTTTAACCCTATTGAGCAGTAAGTAATGTCATAAGGTCTATCCACAGATGCATGAACTAATTTTTCTAAAGTCCAGCTGATATCTGAAATACTACTCCAATAAATTTTAACCATGATTCAATTGTATACAAATAATTTGAATGATGACTCAACTAGATAAAATTTAGTACTTAGTGCTTTACGGTCCCATAAAATTAAAGATAAAATTAAAATCTCAATTTATACACATTTTTGTTGCAGAGAAGTTTGATAAGTAATCACTAAAAGACTCTCAAGCTTAAACATGTTGTAATAGGATAAGATTCTACGGGGAAATAAAATGTAAATAGCAGTTCAAGAAGAAAAATAAAGCATATAAAATTTCTCTCAATTAAATACAAGCTTGTTCATGTATTTTTAAATGGACAATGGAAAGACTCGAATCTTTTTGGTATTTAGATGTTTCTGAAGGATGCCTTTAAAAGATTGTTGCAAGTTTTATCTTAAAATATCAGTATTTACTGTACAGCATAAATTCTCTCCTTCTCAACTGTATAAATTTACGACGCAAAATTCTGAACCCCGATGGCTGTGTTGAGTCCCTGGGACGAGCTGTGCCTACCCACTACCTTCTCTGTTACAAGAGCCAACAAATGCCCTGTTTGATGAAGGCCAGCTTTGACTGAGGTTTTCTGTTCAAAGAAGTTCTCACTATGATAGGACACACATTTGAATTCAGCTTTCTAACAGCCAACATAAAGAGGAAAACTTGATGGGTTACACAATTCGCTATGTCCACAAGAAGAAACTAAGTCCATAGGAAAATCACACCTTTTCCTGGAACTAAGACCCAGAAGGGAATCTCCCCAGCCAGCCATTATAAAGATTCTATATCACGTCCTGAAACATCACTCAATATCCTTGTAACAGACACAACACTCCGTTTGAAATGCTTTTGCGTAGAGCACACCTCAATACAGATGGATGGCATCAAATCAGAGCATAAATCAGGAAAAGGCAATTCTGCACCTGTGTGTATGGGGAGGGAAGCTATACGTACATGTCCCCACGCTCAGATGACCTGGCTTTGCCAGAAATGGACTCAGCTTCACCTCTCAAAGCCTTCATCAATTCTCACATCCAAGCTTTTATTAGCTACTGTGCAGCAATGGTTTTGAAAGTATCATATCCTCTCAGCATGGTACCTCACACATAATTAGTGCTCAATGCATGGCTATCACTTATTACTATCAATTCCAACCCCCTGAAATAAGGCCTATCTCTGTTGCCACAATTTAAGTAGAAAATCACAGCCTTCAGCCTACTTGCCACATAGCCTTTGGTGGCACCTATGAATGGCAAATACATTCTCAAGTATGGAGGAAAAAGTGAGCTTCGTTTGTGCAGAGGCAGCCTATGGCAAATGTGGGAAACATCTAAAATCACTCAGACATCCCTTCAACTTCTTTTTAAGAAGCAACTTCATTCTATACCCAGAGATCTCTCAGATTGGACCCAATGTTCTAGACATTTTTCCCATCCTCATCTATCAAAAATAACCCATTGATCCAGGTCTCACTCTCTTAACACCATGCTATATGACAAATTAATATGAACTAAGATGACAATCCTCATACTCTTCAAGCAATTGCAGAGACCTTATAGATCCTTGAATCGAATGTCTTCATTTTTACAAGTAAGAAATCTGACATCTAAGGATATGTCAACTTATCAAGGTGACAGCTAGTTGAGGATGTCATATTAAGATGACTTAATGAGCCACCTCTCCCAGACATGACATTTCAACAAGCACCTTTCTTCCTTGGTCAAAATGATGAGCTGGTGGAAATTTCGAGTGCCTTAACAGACTGGTACGCCCATTTTGAGGTTTGTGAGTCTTTTAGGAACTACTACAATCAAAATGCCAAGCTTTTGGCCCCCTTACGGGGCCCCTAAGACCAATTATTCTAGTGTCCCTGTTTCAATGAACAGGAGATAAAGGAATAAGTACTGGAAAATCTTATTCCCAATGCCATCTTGTCTCATCCTCTTCTATGAATGAGTCATCTGAAAATGCAGCTCAAAGCTGCAAATTTGAAGATCTAAAGTCATCGTGTTCTGATTACCCTGAAATGTCTTTATTCTTTTATTATATCCTAAAAATTCCAGACTGATAGCACATTTACTAGAGGTCACCAAGTTAAAAGATAGGTACAAAACAGCTACAAAACAGCCAAGTTTCTATAAAATGCCTTGTTTCATAATTCACTTTCTCTTCCGACACCAGAAAGCCTCTGCTTCATAAAAGAAAATGCTCTTTGGTCAGTTAATAATTTGGTCTAAAGATCCATGTGATGATCTTTGGATGCTTTCTTCACACTAATCAGAGATATAAGTTCTCCAAAGGGCATGGTTCTGAGCCACAGCGACTTTCTTACTGACAGTCTTTCAACTTGTACAGGCATCAAGATAATCTGGATGTTTCCCGACCAGTTTCTGTGGCCCCTTCCAGAGATTCTGACTCAGTGGGTCTGTGGGGCCAGGAATATGAGGCCTGGAGCCTCACGTGACTTTAACGCACGTGCGTACCACCACCTTCCAGGCTACTGAGTAGCGCTGGCTTTGCATGGTGCCAATTCTGAGGGGATCGTTTTGCTCTTTTCAGCTTTTTTTTTCCTCTTAAAACACAGTATTGGCCATGTACTTATAGCATGGGTAGGTGTACAACCACATCGACATAACTGTCACTTCTACGGCCTCCAGGCACCACAACTATCAACGCCTTGGACTCGGAAAGGGAATCTATTAGCTTGAACCATATGAAACTGTCAATATTCGACTCTTTCTGACTTACGAGAACAGTGGGTTCACATGGTTAAACCTGCAACGGACACGGATGGGGCAGAACTGGCCAGTGCCCTCTCTTCCTCACGACTGAATAGACACAGCCCTGTCATCTCAAGAGGCCTCCTAACGTCATGGCACTGGTTAGTCTTTTCAATAATCTTGCAAGGTACTTTTCCAGAAAAGAAAACCAAGGCTCAGAAAAATGAACATAGCCAAGACGACAAGGCTATTCAGAAGCCTTGTTGCAAAATCAGGAACACCTGATCTACCCGGCGGCCTCTGCCCTTCTTTCCAAACCCCAGGGAAGCCAGAGTTGACGTCAGAACCTTAACATCCTCCAGCTGTCCAAGTCCCTCTGTGACTGGGCAAACCCCCCAAACCTTCCAAGGGTCAGCAACACAGGACTCTCAAGAAGCTTGCACAGTGGCTCCTGGCCCCCACCCAGGAGCACTGGGAAAAAAAGGAGGGGCTCCCAAAAGAGCCACACAAATGGGATGAACAAGTTAACTGACAAGAGAAACTGGACAAGAACCCCCATGACATACACATAGCACATAATGCCCGTGGATAACCGTGGAGATTCCACACCCTATTCAGAGGTCTAGATTTTAAGAATCAAAGAAGTAGAGAACACAGTTTATGAGACTGTTGTCAAACTGACCTCTTTTTATGAAGTTTCGTCATTTGTATACTCTACTGACTGCAAAGGAACTAGAGCGTGCTGGCTCTAATGAAGATGAGCCAGACGTTCCTGGACAGTGAGCTCTGTGCAGGTATCAGGAATTTCATTCTGAATCAGAAATAAACCCAGCAAAGAGAATATATATTACTCCCTGTTATGGAACCTTCTTACCAGTGATGCCATAATTCTTTTAATTTACCAGTGACTAAAATCAAATCCCCCTACAGTCGTGATAAACCTACCACATGATAAATTCCATTTTTTAGCAAAATTCTGCTTTATAACATAACCAATTAATACATTTTTATTATACATGATAAAATCACAGGCTTACTTTCATATGTTTAAGTAACAAAAGGTAATGCTGTAAATCCTGTAAATATAGCAACTAAATATCTACATGCCTTTAAGTTGCTAAGGGTACCAAAAACAAAACCTACAGCCTGGGTCTATTATTAACATTATTCCAAATGCTTTAAAAAGTCAAACTGACAGAAAAAAAAAAAAAAGCAGTAAGCATAAGTACTTTGATATTTTTCCTCCCTAAAGGAACTTCACTTCTGCATTCATTAAACAAATATATTGTTAAGTAATTAATACACACTATAGATTGCCCAGTGATTTGATTTTTATTTCATATATCATCTATATATATCTATATATAGATATATAGAGTGGGGTTTTTTTGTTGTTTTTTTTTAGAAAGAGAGGGAGGAGGGGTGGGAAGGAGAGGGAGAGAATCTTTTTTTTTTTTTCCTCCTTCATGGAATCATTTATTTCAATGTCAAAACACTTTCAATTATTTTTTTATTATTATTTAAATTCAAGTTAGTTAATATATTAGTTTCAGGGGTAGAATTTCATCAGTTGCATATAACACCCAGTGCTCATTTCATCAAGTGCCCTCCTCAATGCTCATCACCCAGTTATCCCATACTCCCCCCACCTCTCCTCCAGCAACCCTCAGTTTATTCCCTATAGTTAAGAGTCTCTTATGGTTTGCCTCTTTCTCTGTTTTTGTCTTATTTTTTTTTAAGATTTTATTTATTTACGTGACAGAGAGATAGCCAGCAAGAGAGGGAACACAGCAGGGGAGTGGGAGAGGAAGAAGCAGGCTCCCAGCGGAGGAGCCCGATGTGGGACTCGATCCCGGAACGCCGGGATCACGCCCTGAGCAGAAGGCAAACGCTTAACGACTGCACTACCCAGGCGCCCCTGTTTTTGTCTTATTTTTAGCTCCCCTTCCCCTATGTTCATCAGTTTTGTTTCTTACATTCCAAATATGAGTGAGATCATATGGTACTTGTCTTTCTCTGACTTATTTCACTTACCATAATACCCTCTAGTCCCATCCACATCATGACAAATGCAAGATTTCATTCTTTTTGATGGCTGAATAATATTCCATTACATATATAATGGAATACATATATACACACACACACACATATATACACATACATACGCACACACCTTTAGCCATTCATCCATCTATGGACATCTGGGCTCTTTCCATATTTTGGCTATCGTAAACATTGGGGTGCATGTGCCCCTTTGAATTACTATGTTTGCATCCTCTGAATAAATACCTAGTAGTGCAATTGCTGGGTCATAGGGTAGCTCTATTTTTAACTTTGTGAGGAAACTCCATACTGTTTTTCAGAGTGGCTGCACCAGCATGCCTTCCCACCAACAGTGTAAGACGGTTCCCCTTTCTCTGCATTAAGTAGGCTCCACACCCAGCATGGAGCCCAGTGTGGGGCTCGATCTCACAACTCTGAGATCATGACCTGAGCCAAAATCAAGAGTTGGGAGCTTAACCAACTGAGCCACCCAGGCACCCCATCAAGTATTTATTATAAAAGTAATGCTTTAGGCCACGTTTTTTGTATCCAGAGAGTTCATTTCAAGCATGTGGTTGGGACATGATTTAAAGTACTTCAAAATACCCCAACTGAGAAGAGAGATCAAACAGGATCCATCAAACACAGACCTTAAACAAGGTGTGGTCCAATTCCCCACCTCCTGCTGTCAGAAGCCTACCTGTGAACCTGCTTTGGATTCTACAGCTGGAAGCTTGGGAGAGGGAATGGGGCCTCTGACTTCCACAGTAATGCAAACTAAAACACATTCTTCTCCTTGTATGCAATAAATCTGCTTTCTGCATATTGAATAGGAATGAGATCAAAATGAATATTCACCCACCTGAAAACAAACTGATGCTCTATAAGCTTTTATGTTTTGCAGCCCATAAAAAGTAAATGCTTTGCTTCTGCTTAGGCTGTTGTATTCTGAAATAAATCAATCTGTTAAACGGTGGCCTTTTCCTCCAAGGGAGATTCCAAAAATACACCTGTTTTGACAAGTGCCTGACAAGTCTGCTCTTGGGCATCCTCCCCTCACGTGCTGCCTGCGGGCTATGCTCTCTGGCCTTCCAGGTCACAGCCCTCCCCCTCAACCCCAGATATGAGGTGAGGGACACTGCCTTCCATCAGGTCCTCCTCCCGCCCCTTGCTCCCAACAGTTGGGTTTCAGATAAAAAGTTTTTAACGACCCATTCGCCTTCCGTGTTTTAAGCAGGAAAATTCACGGCATCGGATTTCCAACGCTAATTGTAATGACTTCCTGAACGATATACCTAAATTGACAATGCCACAGAAGTAATCTCTTGCAGATGTAAGCACCATGCGCGAGCCGCTTCCTACCGATGTTACTTTTACACACCTGCCCATGGCTCTTCATCCCACTGCCTTTTCTGGCCTCTTGCAAAAAGGCCTGAGAAGGGCCCAAAGGTTAACATGAAGTCTTACTTCGTTGGCAAATACATACTACTTCTTCTAGCTCCACGGCTACATATAGAATAGCAGCAAAGACACAGCAAAAAGAAGAAGGGAAACGAGGAAGATGATCCCAGGCAAGTTTAAAGTAGTCTTTGGCTCAGTACTGAACTACAACCAACTAAAAATGATGACTATGGGGTCTACAACTTCCACCAAGGACTTTCATTTTACAGAGAAGAGTCAGACGCGCGGACAAGCAGACGAAGGTGCTCTGAATGGCATGCCTTCCTTCGAATGTAAGTAACTGAGTGCCAGAAGCCCTCTGTGGGTAAGGCTGGGCCTCCCCTGGCTCAGGCAGGTGGGTTTAAGGATGCAGCTACACCTAGTGATAGCTACGGATCGCAGCAGGAGAGGCACGAAGCAGGCCAGCCTGCCTTGTGGAACACACTCTGTGACTTGATTCTCTGAAAGGCTGGTGGCAGTGTTTTCAAGATAAATCTGTTCGATAACCGCACAATCGCTTTTATTTACCTGGCGTGTTAAATGACAGCGATGGCGATGACTGTCTTTTGTGGATAACAGAAATACAAGGCTGCTCCATTTTAGGATACGCACTAGCAGGACGCTAAAGAGATGTATAATGAAAACCTTTTCTTTTCCACCGGAAAGTTGAGTTCTCGTCCAAAGGCAGAGTTTCATATTTCCACGTTAAAATTCCAAATTTCTTGTACATTAATTTCCACTTTTCTTCTAACAAAGTCCTTGTTTCTATGTCAGTGGATTTTGAAGTTTTAATAAATGGACAAATGATCGTAACTGTATCTTTCTTATCTTTGCTCACTACCACCCCAAGGCTCCCCTATAAAGGGGCTTTACAACTACTAAGTACTCAATAAATATTTACTTGAACTAAAAGCATTATTTTGTAGGCACACTGGGCCATGCACTTATTACAATAAAACAATAATCTTCTATACAAAATATCCACCCAGAGAAATTTCCAAAGGCTAATCATTACTGCAAAATTTAATTAAAACTTTATGTTGTGGTAAGTAAAATTATAGAAAACTTTTCTATTTAAGTTTTACAACTGGCTGGATCCAATATCTTCCCCAGATAAGACTATTATTTGAAATGTCACACTGGCGGTTTCACCTAACAGGCTGAGAGTCGCAGCACAGTCACATCAGCCTGTTCTTAATTTTGGCTGTGTTCATCGGGAGGCTAATAAGTGCATGAATGTGAAGTCTATTTTTACCCCTGTTCTCTTTCAACTCTTATCAAGAGAGGCTGATCACGCAGGATGAGGATCCCAGTTCTTTCGGAAAAACAGTTCTTGGAGCATCAGAATGCCCTCAAGGGCTTGATTCAGCATAGACAGGAACCATTCCCCCTCACCCCTCCTCCAGTTTCAGATTCAGTAGTAGGTCTGGGAGGGGGGCCCAAGTGATGCTCACGCCGCTGGTCCAAGGACAACGCTTTCAGAACTACTTAAAACTGTGGCCACAAATCAGGATTCCCTGGTGATGCTGTGAGACCCTCCATGAACCTTCCACTCCAAAATCACCACAGCTCTGCCCCAGAAATCACAGCGGGAAGGGCCACTCCAGGGGCTCCGTGGGCACACTAAACTTTAGGAAGCACAGGTGTGAACACAGCTTGCCAACAACAGGGGCTCCATACCCCCAGCACCCTCCCCAAGGCCACCTAACGCCACTAAGGTGCAAGATGTCAGCATGACCTATGTGTACACACGTCACTCTTTTGATTATCTCCCCTTTCCTTTCCATAGGTTCCATCCTTAAGAGCAGAGAGAGTATAAGGGCAGCAACCCTCCTCTGCTAGGACCTCCAGAATTCACAGCACTGATGCCTGAGTGCGTAACACTCTTTCTCTCACGCCTGTTTTCTTTGATTCGCCTCTCACACACTTCCATTCCATGGTGGGGGTACTACAGACTCCCAAGGTTGGTGACTAAAGCTTTCCTGCTCCCCACCCAACACCAGCCCTGCTTATTTTTCTCTGTTGCGTTTTTCAGAGCTACAGAGTAAGCTCAGGCTTCCGGATGACTAAACCAGCAACCACAGCAGTATTTTCGCAGTATTTTAGGAACCAGGGAAGCTGCATCCTCTTAGGATGGGAGGTTTATAGGATTTTGCATCTTTTTAAATGTTTCACTAGTGAGTTTGAAACACATTAGTCATTAAGCCTTTTCTCACTTACAAAATAAACTTATTAATGTGTTATAGTCATAAAGATAATAACATAGATAAGAAACTTAAGAAAGTTTGTGGAACAGTTGGTTTTCAAAGAGAAGAATCTCAGAATGAAACTAAAGAGCATGGTGTGGTAGACACCACCCTTAAGAAAAATGTTACACTGCCAAAAAAATACGTAACTACTTATTAACATACCTGACCCCTAGCTGAAAACTCCGTCTTACGATATTTAATTGATACCTGCTCATTCTAGAAAACCTAATAAATCCTGAAACAAAAACTGAAAGGAAGCAACACTCAATGCAAAACACAGTTCCTCTACCAAACAGACACGTAAAACCTATCAGTTCCTAGAATGTACTATAATTGCTACAGAACTATCATGGGAAAATCCAAATAAAGCCATCGACTTCTACGTAACTGACAAAGAAATACTTAAATTCTAAAACCAACTTTTACCAAAACTAAAGGTTATGCTTCTTTCATACATGGTTTATTTACTGTGAAGGCATAAATCAGATCACCTGTTTATTAAGGAAAGTTCTTTAAGAATTATTCAAGTTATATACACAGCTACCCATATATCACGATATGTAAGTAACTTCACTTCCAAAAAACTGCATAATAACCCTTTGGAAACTTGAGAGACTAAAACCTGTAATTTTTCCAGATCAGAACAATTTATTACGCTCAAGCAATAAATACTTCCCTACATACACATAACACTAAAAATGTTATAGTAATTTCTTGGCATATTTCTTTCATGCTCACTGATTCAAATTTGAAATATTTTCATCATATGAATTATCAATCTAGTTAAAGCACCATAAGAATGTAAAATGTCATGATTATAGTTATCTGAAAAAGACAAATAAATCACACTGCTAAATAAATCTATTCCCACTTTTCGTAAAGGGTATTTTAATATTTTGTATTTTAAAGTAATTTAGACTTAACAGAAAAGTTGCAAAAAATATATAGATTTCAAGCTTTATGCACCTTCCCCTAACATTTACATCTGACATAACCCTCGTAGAATTTCCAAAATTAAGAAATTAAACACTGGTACAGTACTATTAACTAAACTATAGACTTTATTCCAATGATGCCTGTTTTCCCACATATATCCTTAGAATTATTTTTTAAATAATTTTTTTCCACAAGAGTCCCAAATTCACAAGGTTATGTTAAGGTTTAATTTATTCCAAATACTGTGGAAGAAACAAAGGGCCAAACCTCTTTGTATTTCTATCTCTGCAAACCAAAGTTTGCTTAAGAGAAATTAACACTTAAGATCTACCATAATGTAAAACTAAACACTTTGTTGTATGATATATATTTCAACTCGGCTTTTAAGAAATTGGGTCAAAGAGGAAGAACTTGCCAGCTATTTGGCTTCTCATCATGGAAAAGAGAATTTCAAACAAAAGTAAAATGATTTAACTTCCTTGAGTCTGACTCAATTTTTTCTTACAAAAGTTATTTTTAATGACCACTAAAAGCCTAGAAGGCAGAAAGTGAGCCTCCAATAAGAATATTGGCATTAGAAATTCCCAGAATAGGGGCGCCTGGGTGTCACAGTGGTTAAGCGTCTGCCTTTGGCTCAGGGCGTGATCCTGATCAAGCCCCACATCAGGCTCCTCCGCTATGAGCCTGCTTCTTCCTCCCCCACTCCCCCTGCTTGTGTTACCTCTCTTGCTGGCTGTCTCTATCTGTGTCGAATAAATAAATAAAATCTTTAAAAAAAAAAAAAAGAAATTCCCAGAATATTAACAAATTAGAAATTGTAAAGATGGAAAACAATTTTTAAAATGAAATGTTTATAGTAAATAAAGTCCACGTGAACCACAAACTGAATTCTTTTTTTTCTTTCAATAAATTTAGCATTCTATTTCTAATCTCTGGAATCCAAACTCCTTATAGTCCATCTCCAGAAATGATTAATTAATAACCATATAAATTCCAAACCCTTCCCAAAGAGGACAGGAGATTAGAGCACTGCAGAAGGGGAAGAGCAAAGTCCCTTGTGTATAAATCTCAGTCGCACCAAAAAACCGCCACTGATCACATAATGTAAATCTCATGATTTAGGCCATTGGGTGGCCTAAGGAGAACCCCTTGTGAAAAATGTTCATTTCAAAGTCAGGGAAATGCAGGCCAAGTTGGAACTTCCTCCAATTATCCCTCTCCCTCCCTTCTGTGTCAGTTTAATTCTGGTACAGTGTGAATGTTTGCAAATGATCAGCATTCACATTAGCATTTTATTCAACAAACTGTGCTTGCCTGTTAGATCTAAGACTTCGTGCTAAGTGGTTTATGGAGAACCAAGAAGGAAAAAAATATTGACTTTGCCTTCAAGGAGCTTACAATCTATCTCCTCTATCCGTAAATTGATTATCAATCACACAGGTGTGTCAGGTGGAAAGCAGCCAATTATTACAATTTCCAGAAGAATCCTAAAAAGAAATAAGTATCAGTGTCACTCATTACTTTCCCAACATACACAAAGAAATTGACTTTTCCAAAGCATTAGGAGCCTCACACCTATACTATCTAAAATGTAAAGTGGAGAGAAAGAACATCATGCATGGCAACATATCTAAGCGTTGCACACACAGAACTGGCCAACTTCAAATATTTACAATTTCAACATTTCAACACAATCTCTTGGATACCGCGCTTCATTTCCCCTTTGCCCACTAACATACTGGGATAACTCAGAAAGCACACCCCAGTTAATGGTATAATAAAAAACAAATAGGATGATATATTTCCTCTGAAAGAAAAAAATATGGCTAAATTTTAGTAAAAATCTCTGGGTTTGACAGTTTAAATCAGCCTTCACAAGGACACAGGTCCATCCTACCTAATGCTGAAATCCTTTTTAATGATAAAGGACTGATGCTTTAAATATGCTACATAAATATTTGTTTCCATCCCCTTGCACACAACTTAAAAATCCATCCAAACCCTACTTGTCAGGCTTAACTTTAAACAAATCCCAGGCAGAGAGTTATGAATCTTAATAAAGAGAAAACCATCACTAAGGCCCTCATATTTGGCTTCTAACACTAATGAGTTACAAGGCTCTAAAACTGGTGAGTTGACTCCATAATTTGCTAATAAGAAAGAATGAAGGCCAAAATCTGCATCAATTTTATATCAGACAGCAGTGTGTCGTTTTAAGTCCTCTGGAGCACGTGCAATTACCAGATAGTTAAGGAAATATTAAACTTAGGGAAAAGATATTTCTTTATTGAAGTTGACAGTTCGCATTTCACAGTACAGAGCAAACTGCCAATCACAATCTCATTTTCATCCTTGCAGCCAACTGTGGTCAAGGGTCCTGCAGCTCAGCAACACGCAGGACACAGGCATCTACTCCAAAAAAGTAAGAAATTAAGTTTCCAAAGACCAGACAGCCAAACGTCTCCAATGTTTAGAATATTCATTTTACCGTCAGTGAAAAACCCCTTCACCAAAAATAAATTTTTTTAAAGGTTCAACTTACTTATTCCTCCCTAATAAACACAGAAACCTATTTTGCAACCCAAGTTTATGGCCAAATAGTGGGGTTTTATTATATTAAAAACAAGAAGCCCAGGTCCACCATTATACGTGGACCTTAATGAAACTCATATATAAGAGAAAGTGTGCAAATGTGCACGCGTCTACCGTGAATCCATGTGTGTGCTCCAGGGACTGATGGCATCTAGAGGTAACCCCTGTAACACCGAGCGCCATTGGGCCCCACGCCTGACCCCCACCCCTGGGGTCTGCAGGTCCTCTCCGCGAGGGGCTCCTCCAGGCTCGGCACGCCCCCGCGCGCGCCGCTAGTCGCGCTAGTCGCTAGTCGCGCGCGTGCACACACACACACACACACACACACACACACTTGTACGCACAGTCCCTCTCCTTCCCACCTGGGACCCGGGGCAGCAGGGCTGGGTTAACAAGTTGCCACTGGCTGTGGCGCTCCGCAGGGGACCGAGGGCGGGTAGGTGGGGCCCGGAGAGTGCAAGGCCGCGTTGGCCCGGGGCCTGGGAGCCTGGACGCTACCTCCGGGGCTGCCGGGTCCTCCCGCTGGGACCGACGAGGAACGCCCGCCTAGGCTCTCCCGGGCTGCCGCGCGACGGTCTCAATAAGCCGGCGTCACCGGCCGCAAGGGACTGGGGGCCGGGCGAAAGGCACCACCGGAGCTGCTGCCGGGTCTGGACGATCGCCCCGAGCGCAGCCGGGCACCGGCAACCCGGCCTGGCCGCTGCTCCGGGTCGTAGGGATCGCGCAGCGCCCACGCCCGGCGGCCCAGGGCTGCGGCGCCGAACTTCAAGCAAAGTTTTCTGCTGTTCCTCTAGGAGCCGGCCGGGGACTCGGAGTGGCGGCGGTCTACCCCAAGCACGAGCCCAGGCCGCGGAGGAGCTGGGGCGAGACGAGGGTCCCGGTTCTAGGCCAGTGCTCGGGCTCGCCCGCTCCGGCCGCCCGAGTTGCCCGTGCCCGCCCTCCCCGCCAGCCCCTCGCCCAGCGCGGGCTAACGGACAGCAGCGGTGCCGGGCCCGCCGCGCCCCCTCCCCGGACTCGCTGCCCGCCTCGAGCTCTCCAGGCCGGGGAGCTGCCGGCGTCCCGGGCCCCCGCTCCGGCCCTCGCGTCCCCGGCGGCGGCACAAATGGTCCCACCTACCTGAAAACGTCTCCCCTGCCGCAGTTAGCAAAAGTCCGGCCAAAGTCGCCAGGCATGTCCCAAGTCTCCTCATGTTGCCGAGTGCGCGCCGGGCCGCTCCCAGGCGGCGCTGGGTGGGCGCGCGAGGGCGAAGGGCGGACGGGAGCTTGGGTTTCCAGGCAGCCAGAAGAGAAAGGTAAACAGCCAAAAACAGAACCAGAGCCCCAAAGTGCCAACAGTTGCAGAAGTCCGAACTCCGGCAGCTCCAGGGGCCAGGGGAGAGGATCCTGGGTCCTCCTCCCCTGCCGCCTGCCCCACTCGGCGTCTGGCGCGGCTGCGAAAAGGAGCGGAGGGCGCGCCCGCGGAGCCAAAATCCGCCCTCCGTTCCGGCTCCTGCACCCGCCGCCGCTCTCCTTCCCCTGCTCGGGACCCGAGCCGCCGGCGCCGGCCGTGGCCGTGGCGGTGGGCGCGCGCGTCCTGC
>NC_048231.1:51389725-51428182 GCF_002007445.2 Ailuropoda melanoleuca
TTTTTTTTTTTTTTTTTTTTTTTTTTTTTTTCCGCCGCCGCCCGTGCGGCGTCACCCGCGCGGAGTGGAGCGGTGACCCCGTTTCCACCCTCTCCCTCCTTTCCCCAGCCGCCGCTTCTGCTTCGTGCCTGGCTTCCGGGAGGGTGACCGTGTGAGGGCTGCGCCTCAGCCAGAAGTTTGACGGAGCGGGCGCCGGGCACTGAGCGGGCGCTCGGAGGCGCCGCGACCCCTCCGCGCACCAGCTTGCCCGGCCGGCCCCGCGGGACGGACGCGCCTGTCCCCGGGGCCGCCGCAGTTGCGAGGCTGTCCCGCGTGGGCCGGAGCGAGCCGCGGGCAATGCCCCGAAGGCGGTGGTCACGCCGAAAGGCGGCTCTGGACCTAACCCGTGATTTCTGTATGAGGTGCAAAGTGTTGGGGAACGAGTGAGGAGGAGGCGGAGGAGGCGTGGGTAATGAATCAAACCATGTCTTGAAATATTTAATTTACCATTTTGTGTTTGGGATGATTATTTTATTAATTTAAAAGCTTCTGATGGTTCAGTGAAGAGGTTCGCTTTATCAAATTACAAAAAAAAAAAAAAAGTGGTTCTTCTATCTCCCTGAGAATAAGCACACTGAGCCAACACCACATAGCTGGAGATGCCAATCCTAGCTAATACACGCACTAGAGGGGTTCGGAAAGAGGTTAAATTAGAAACCGAAGTAACTAAGGAAAGTAGCACAGTGTTCTAGCACGGGCAATGATAAGGGCCAAAGGCAAACCCATGATGCAGGTGTGCTCCAGAGCTCTCCTGCTCTGCTTCCACCTGGTGCTTATAATGGCCCCCAAAAGGACGTTGCTCCCACGCTGACCTCCAGCGGGCCCCTGAACCGACAGACAAGAACCTCTCCCGGGCAAATTTAGGGACTAGAGGACTTTTGCTTTTGGTGTCCCAACCAAAAACTCCCCTTCCTTCAGGAATTCCACTTACTGGATCCTTATGAGAAGTGCTCTTTAAAAGGCTCTGTATTAATCATTTACTTAATGATTTTACATCATCCTGCTACTTCTCATAAATATGTACTTGTTGAGCCTTATCTTTAAACACAAAATGAACAGTTGAAGTTTCACAGAAGGAAGGGAGCCAGCTACCTCAAAGGATCAGCAAGTGAGGATGGGCCAATCTGCAACCTGGGCTTTCCCTTTGTTAAGGGCATGTATGCACTGTGATGGAGCCTAAATTTGCCTTGTTGAACGGTAATGTGCTTGCCAATGGAACTTTTATGCTAGGAGATGCATGGAACATCCAGATAAGGAGGTAAAAGTCAATCTAGTTACTTTCCTTCTGAATAACTTCTTTAAATTGGGTGAAGTTAATATTAGGGTAGGATTTCCTTTGCAAACTATGTTAATTCTTTCAGCAAATACCTGTTAAGGCCATACTATATGCCAGGCACTATGGTGCATGCTGAGGTTGTCTTATGCTAGGCTCCCCCAGAAACAGACCTGGAGGTGAGGATATATGTGCAAGTGATATCTACTAGGGAAGTAATCCCAGGAAGCAGTACAAGAGGAATTGGGAAGTGAGATAAAAGGGAAAAAGAAAATAAGCCAATGTAGGTATATCAATGAGCAGGTTACCACTGTGGGCTACTGGGGCTCACTCCCCCCCCCAGGGGTCCTCAGGAAGAAGGTGTGGAACAGCCTTAGTGTGGAGCACCCCACGGGCAAGGAATGTGTAAGGTGGCTTGGCAGTGGGTTGGGAGGCAGCTGCACTTGTAGCTTTTCTTTGCACCAGAGGAGAGAAAGCCCTGCAAAGATTCCAACTACAGCTACCCTGGTAACCTGAAGATACTATGTCCCTGCTTCCTATTACTTAAAGCTTGGTGGGAGGGTCAATGAGTTTGCATTATCTCTGTTTCCTAAACATTACAGTGTCAAGCCTTTACCCATATTAGCCTGCAATCCACATTGCAAGCAATGACAGGTTTTACCAAGGCCTCCTTCCCTTTCCATTTCTTGACAACCTTTTATTTACTCCCTCTTACGCATAGGTAACTGGCCAAAGCAACTCTGAGCCTAGATAGAAGGCCTCTATTGAAAATGAATGGATTAGAATTTCCCTAAGGAAGGGACGCTGTAGGAATCCTCCCAGTGGGACATTTGCTTTCACTTCTTTTTTCAGCAGGAAAGATTTTTTATTTTAGTCAAACCGCAGGATACTCATGGCTCTCAGGGGACAATAGTGACATTTACAGAATGGCTGGTCAGAGTTAGGGCTTTCAAGCCAGTCTCTAATATTGGTGGGCTTGGGGCAAGAGGATATAAATGGAGATGCATCATATGTCAATATCTCGAAATTATTAATTAAGTTAGCATGTTATTATATATGTGTTTTATTTTCCTACCCTGACAAATTTAACAACAATATTGAAAGATAAGAAAATCTGTAGTTTTTATATGACAAAAATCAGCAAAATATCAGACGTCTGAATATATCACTATGCACATCTAGATTATCTGTTGATAGTCTGTATATGAAGAAGTAATCAAAGCATAGATGATTCATACATTATATTTATTTTATAAAATTGATTTATAAAATTGATTTTCCCCTTTAATAAAAGCTCTAATATGTTGATATAATCAAGATCGTCACATAGTTTGTATTCTAGTGTCAGCAGTGATCTGATGCTATACTGTTCTGTATGGAGAACCCAGTCACATTTCAGTTTTGTTCCTCAGTGACAAAAGCAAGTGCTCAGTAGCCACAGATGGCTATTGGTCACTGTATTCAACAGCACGGATATGGAACATTTTTCATTATCACAGAAAATTCTATTGGACAACAATGCTAAAAGATCAGTATATTCAAATTACATAAAATTTAAATATATATTTTCATCAAAAATGTAAATTAAAAATTTTAAATCAGAAAAGCAAAATTACCATCCTATAATTGTTGAAAGTTATTTACTTCCAAATGGTTCAAAGTTATCAGAATTAAAATGCAAACTACAGATTATGATTATGAATACCAATGTTGAAATAAATAAAAATTAATTCGGAAAAAGCTTAAAATTTTTACTTAACATTTGAAAATTCTATTATACCTTATTAATTTTTTACTAAAGTGGAAACCTATTAGCAATTCTAGCACTCAACATCGACCCCTGGGTCAACGTAAAGAATCAGCATCATGTTTCACATGATATATTTTAACAGTAATATTATTAATTTTGCAACATATTCCTCAATCATCATATTCAACTATATGCAAATACTATACTAATATGTGACTCTTTACAGAACCATGAATTAGAACATGAAGAGAAGCAAGAAAATTGATGGTTGGCACTACTAGGAAAAACTTCTCATTATTTAAGACTGTTTAATATTCTTGCTATCTGAAAGGAAGGACTTGATTTTTAATTAATTTGACTTTTCTTTTAAATAAATGTCTCTGCCACTACATTATCCACATGCCTAGGAGTGTCCATCTGCCATGTCAGGGCACACGGAAAACCCTCACAGTGCTGTTTCAAGGCCATGGGACGAAAGTTGTGAAGTTTCTCTGGGGCCTGAACAGAGTTGGTTTTGAGATCGGATGTTGAGGGTCATGCTTTATGCTCTCTCATCACTGAACAGCCGATCCCTAGAGATAGAGGTGACCATGTGTCCCTTAATAAACTCATTTGTATAGGTTGTGATACCCAGGGCTCTGTGAGGCACACACCCAGGGCGGGAGCCCACTTTGCTGGGTCTGCGGGCAGAACTGCCAACTATCCTTATGATTGATGATGTCTTTGGCAGCAATTACTCTGTGAAACTTGTCCAAACCCTACTAAAGTCAAAACATAAATTAATAAAAAGAAGAAGAAGAAGAGGAGGAGGAGGAGAAACCTGATCTGACCATAACCCATCCCTACCTATCTGAAATGTTATGTTGAATTTGGAGGTTAACCACATGCAGAAAGTTCCTAATCCATCCAAAGTATCACGCCCACCAAAAAGCATAGATAGAATCATTTAAATACCCACCAAAGTCACTTGATTGGAGCTATCACGACCCAGCAGAAAAGGAAAAGATTGTCATTGTCTCTGCCACTCATATTCTCATTTCTAGGCCTTGCTGCGATGATTAATTCCCATTTTTTAGAAGTGTATTTAGGTTCTGAAAGTGTATTTTGGGATAAGAAATGTAAATAAGCATGTTTGTATAAGTTTCCGCAATGATGTACTGTATTCTCTTTCATTGATGAACTCTAGCGTGTCCTTGAAAAAAACGGAAGAATGATAAGGAAGGAGAGTGGGATGGATGGGTGAAAGAAGGGAGGGAGGAAGGATGAATGGAGGGAAAGAAGGAGAAAAAGAAGTCAGAGACAGAGAAAACTAGCTCAGAATTTGGAGTGCAACTTGATTGAGTCCCAACTGTGTGATTTAAATTAGTTAATTTTTTCCTGGCTTGTGGAAATGGTATCACACGTAAAAGCTCTGTGTGAACTGGGAGGCACTGAACAAACCTGATTATTCACTGTGTTGGCCTCTGGTTAAGCAAAGCTTGAAGTGAACATCGGATCACAATCTCTGCTCCCCACCCCCATTTGTCTTTACCTCAGGGAAGCGTGAGCCAGGGGCCAGCAGTGGGGAAACTGGTCAGGGTGATATGCAGAGCCCTGCAGTGGACACACACTCACCGTGGGAGTCTATTGTTCATGAGAGGAGCAGAGGTAACTTGTCACCCAGCACTTCACAGGTTCGCTCACTTCTGAATGTGTGTCATCACGGAGGCACTTTCTCATACTTTCTCACAGCATCACAAGAAGGGTGAGCACAATACAGGAAGATATTTAGAGAGAGAGAGACACCACATCACATAACTTCCATTACAGTATATTGTTGTAATTGTTCTATGCTATTTTTGGTAATTGTTAATCTCTTACTGGGCCTAATTTATTAACTACATTTCTAACATAGGTATGTATATATAGAAAAAAACGTAGTATACATCGGCTTCAGTACCATCTGTGGTTTCAGGCATGCACTGGAAGCCTTGGAAGGTATTCCCATTCCTGGAAAATAAGGTGGGGGGAGACTACATGAAACCAGAGAGAATGAGATGAAAATGAAAAACACATCATTAGTTTTTCGCAGGGGTCAGAAGGAACCAGGTCATTTAAACTTTCACCAGTGAAGCCCTGTTCTCACCTGAACAGAAGAAGAAAGAATGGGGGCAGGTGCCCTTTTCTGTAGCTGTTTATATCCTACCTAAGGTCAGAACCTGTCACTGACAAAAGGCAAAGCTCATCCAAGCACAGTTCAAAGCCACTTTTGTATAAAGGCTTAAATCACTAGGATGGATTTTTAGATGCCCCAGGAATTCCTTCTCATGGCCTAATTAAAAGGGGAGAAGTAATAGGTTTTAGTTCTTTGCTTTGCCCACAATACCCTGGGAATATAAATTAATCTCCTGAAATGTTGATACTAGGGCAGTGCGTTTGCATATTCTTTTTAAAAACCTTAACCCCCACACCATTAATCTGTGTGACATTGAGCAAGTCATTTAACCTCTCTGTGTTTCAGCTTCCTTATCAGTAAAATGAAGGTAATAATTGTGCCCATTTTGGGGTGTCTGGGTGGCTCAGTTGGTTAAGCATCTGCCTTCTGCTCGGGTCATGATCTCTAGTCCTGGGATCAAGCCCCACATTGGGCTTCCGGCTCAGCAGGGAGTCTGCTTCTCTCTCTCTCTCTCTCTCTCTCTCTCTCTCTCTCTCTCTCTCTCATTCTCCCTCTCTCAAATAAATAAAATCTTTTAAAAAAATAAATAATTGTGCCCATTGCACAGAGTTATGAGAATTAAATGAGATAATAATGTAAAGTGTTTAATACAGTTCCTGCTGCACTATTAGTGGCATGTAAGTTCTTGTTATTAACCACCGATTTTAAAATCAAATACTAAAGAGAGTCTAGTTGCACAGAGTTCTATGCTGGGGTTCTGTACAGGTAGAGATGAGGTAGATATTCCACTCTTCTTTGGGTCATAACTGCAGTTATATCAGCTGCCTGATCCAACAGCAGATTATATGCAGTAAAACCACGTGGTTTATCATGGTAGCCCCTTTCTGGCTGCTCATTTGCAAAATGAGAAGAATAGTTTCTGTTGTGTCTACCCCATGCATTGTAAGAGAGTTCTCAGTGTGCATGAATGTTCTTTTAAACAGGCCCCTCAGTTAATGAACTTAAAGTTTATTATGTAGCCCTTCTAGGCCATTTTACTACATGGGCTGAAAGTTCACAATTTGCAAATAGGTCATTTTTTTTTTTAAAAATCTGTTTCTGATTGGAACTTTGACCTTTTCATTATTTTAGGTAAAGTAGGTCTGCAGGCTGATATTCTCAAAAAATTCCCTTAGTCATGGGGTCCATAGTGATATGGATCCTACAGGGCAATCTCAATATCCTAGAAGATGTCATTTTTCCAGCCATGTCCAAACTGGAGTTCCCAGAACAGTAGGTACAGGAAGTGACCTGCTGGAGAATCTCTGGAACAGTCTGTCTTCTGCTGCCTCTGCGGGCCATCCTGTATACTGTGCAGGGAGGGACACCTCTCAGGGTAACTCCCCTGCTCTGTGCCAGCAGGGCACTAGGGCTACTTTATACCAAGGGGCCCTCTGGGGAAACAGGTCAAGCAAACAGGTCATGCAGTGCCCTTTCCTTCCGCGGCTGCATCCTGCAGGAGGGGAAACAATTGCCCACACAGAAGCACCCCTCTGACCAGAATAGCCTGTTGGCCGGCCCTGCCCTCCGCACCCCACCCCACCCCACCCCCCGCCCCCGCAGGAGAGCCCGAGGCAGGATCTTTCCTGTCTGGAAGCTGGCTCTCTCTACAGGACCAGCAGCACCAGCAACATAGCGTCAGTAAGCACCCTCCCCCACACACACACACAGCAGTGGTGGTTTTCAGGCTGCTTCCACGGATGTGGAGGAAGACCTAGAAAGAAACCGATTTAGGAAGATTACATCAGAGGCCTCCAGCGATCGCTGTGCACTCTCTCTACTTCTTGTGTTTAAGTCACCAAGAAGTCCTAGAAGTAAACATTTTCTGTGATCTCTTTCTGGAGCTGGGCAGCGTCAGAGGTCTGCTAGTTTGCTCAGAGAGTGTGAAATGACACTTTGCCACCTGAACCACGGTCAGTTCAAAGGCACAGCCTCCCGCTCACACAGCAGCTACTTTCCACGTGGGGCTTCACTAAAGGAGAGAGTGACTGTCTTTGTGTCCCTCTTTTTTCCCCAGAGGCTTTGAACTAATGTTTTATATTAGTTCTTGTGCCTTTGCATAAGATAACTGTTTTTCTCAGAACACAGTTTGGAGGTTAGCGAGATTTTCCAAAACTTGGGGTGGAAATCATGGCACTGTATCCTGTTCCTGTGGATTTGTATTTCCTTTTTATTTCACTTTCTTTAAAACAAATCCTTTGAAGTCAATAGGTATGTTCCTTAAAGCTCTGCTTGACTAATACTATTAAGAAACGTTACACCAACAGTGTCAGTCCTACCTCAGATTAAATTATTGCAACAATGGAGTCCTAGGTCCTGTGATCTGTAATAAGGCTGAGTCTCCTGTAGAATATGAAAAAAACATTTCACTGCTAAATCAAAGAAAAGATCATCTTTACTTTCTCTTCATCTTAGATATTTTAAAGTTTCCGAATGTTGCATTTTGAATTGAAGATTTCTAGACAGTCATTACTGTCAAGTTGAGACAAGCCTTACAGGAAAACATTCAGACTTATTTCAGTATGATTTTGAGGCTAAACATTTACGGAAGGCTTACTATGAACAAAGCCTTTGGCAAGGGCATTAAAACTCTGAAAGACAGGTATGTTCATCATGCCCATCTTAGAGGTAAGGAAACTGAGGACTAAAATAGAATGACTTAGATCTTCTAAAGATAAGACAATACAATTAAGCAAGGGTCACCAAGCTACTAATAGAAAGGGCTGCAATTTGTGGGCAAAGATTCTAATTTCCTGAGCTTTTCCTGACCATTCTCTGCATTTCCATCTTCACCTTTGCCTCTTTTCCAACCATAAATTCTTCATCAAATTATCTAACTTGCCATCCTTTGGCCACACCCTGCACTGATCTTTGTTTATATGATGATCTAAAACCTTCCATCCAACTGTTACCTACTCTTCAAGAATGTAGAGTTAGGATTGCAATCATCAGCAGGTAACAGAAAACGCAGCCAACCCTGGCATATAGAATAACGGCTAAAGGTCTGAGGCTAAAGGAATGAGTAGCACACTACCTGAGTTCAAAGTTCAACTTCTGCACTCGCTGCTGAGTAACTTGTGTAAATTATTCAACCTTTCTCTGGTTCAGTTTGCTCATCTAAAAATGGAAGAACAATGGTACTCACTAAGTTCTTAAGAGGATTAACTATGAATTTAAGTCAACTGCTTAGAAAATGCTAATAAAAGAAGTCACCATTATGTAGTTTCTCACGTGGGGGTAGGCAGCTCAGGGGACACAGCCTGAGGACACAGCCGTATCACCGTGCCATTGAGGACCCACGTTCCTCCCGTCTTACCGCTCATGCTCAGCCTTGCAAAACTAAGTGTCTCCCTCTGCATTCCAGGCAGAAAGAAAGAGGAAAGGCAAGGAACCAAATGACTTCTTGTGGGCTTTTGCGTTTTATTTGTGGAGGGAGGCCCTCTAAACGACTTTCTCCTACATCTTGTCAGTAAAAATGGTGTTACATGGCCATGCCTCACTTCTGTGGTGACTGGGAATTTTAGTCGTATGTTTTCCAGCCTCTCAGGTGGAGGAAGGCAGGGGATTTGGGAATAGTTGTTGAGTGGACTGACCTCTAATACCACCCAAAAGACCCTGCTCACATCCCACCTACATACCTATCCTAATTACCAACTTCAAGGACGTGACTTATACTATTCCTTTGGAATTATTTTATGGTTCTTTCTGCTAGGAACCATACTTTTACACGGTTGGTTTTATCTTAGCCTTCAGGTTCCAGTTAATGCCTTCTCTATGGAAAGCAATTCTCTAACCACCCCAATAAATACAGGTCTCTCTCTCTTCTTAACCTTTTATGTAGCACTTGTTTATTTCCTTCAAAATGCTTCATTCAGTTGGCAAGTTAAAGGGATAATATTTTTTATATTCCCACCAAGCAGGGTTTTCTCCTTGCTACACCACTATGACCCCTTCTAAGAGGACAGAATGGTGTCACCTCAGGAAGAAGGAGGATATACTGTAGAAATTCACGTCAAAAAGAACAGGAGGTGGAGAGCCATCCCCTTCCTGCCACAGTGAAACGTTGGAATTAAAAAGGACCTGAAAGTAGGGGAAGGGGCCAGACATCAAGGTGGAGGTGCCCAAGGACACTGGGGTCAATGGCCTAGTTTCAGAGAATAGCCTGAGAAGATGACATACCTCTCACAAAAATCTCAAGTTTAACATGGCACTATCTGAGTCAGTCACAATCGCTCAGTAGCTGCACAGGAAAACACCTCAATTTTGTTGAATGAATGAATGAATGGTTTTCAATGACAAATTTTGACAGGATGTGAATATCCTATATTTAATGGGGCTTGAGAGCTCGAGCTCACTACAATATAGCTACGATGTAATGTTTTGTTTCCCCAAAAGATGATGGCTCCTTCAGGGCAGACATTGCGTTTTTCTTTTTTTTCATCTTCTTTTGCGTACTCCATAGGTCTTTGTTAATTGATTGGATATGGGGCTGAAGATAAAAAAATGACAGAATTATAAAGAAACGAAGGATGATATGTCCCAAAGTTACCTGTATTTTTTCTTCAGCAGAAAAGAGAGATCCTAGTAGATACTGTCTGTTCACTTCAGGTTTCGCTGCTACTTTAATATAGAGGGATGGTCATGAAGGCAATAAGATTCCCAGAGGACAACTAAGATAAGAAAATCAGTATTTAACCTTAAGAAATAAGGCTTTGTGCTTAGATAATGGCTTATGTCATATGCATCCTTACCAGGGAATCTAATTTGATGTCTTAAAATCTCAATTAAATTTCTAGGTTTCATTCTGTTTCCCTAACCATAGATTTACCTGGAATTATTTTAACTGTTGGCTTGACAAAAGCCGGGATCTTTTATTCCTGTCAAATACCCTCATTTTTGTCAAATTGTGTAGACTTTGTTCCAGAATCAACTCTAGTGCTGTCTTGTCTCCTTGTCCTCTGTTCACTCGAATAGCCATGAGGCCACATGGCACACAGAGACTGTACATCTATTTCCACCCCTCGCTGGCAGGGTGACCTCTGGGCACATGCACCCCCACCATCCTAGGTTTCCACTTAGGTGAAAGGACCAAGAATATCTACCCTACCTGATTTATGAAAGTATCGAAAGGATGAAATGAGATTTACATGAAACACTTTATATAGTGTAAAGCGATCTACAGATGAAAATTATTATATTTATAAATAGTATCATAAGCCTACATTTCATTCCCTTTTTACAGGAAAAGATACTGAGAACAGAAAGTCCAACGAATTTATCAGTGCTTTGGGTTAAAGAAGTTATATTGAACCACACTTTTATTTTTGCCTCCTTCTGAAAGCCCAAAATAATGATAATGATAATAAAGAAATAGGAAAAAAAGGAATTAAGCCACAAAGACAATAAATGGCCAAGCAGGCAAAAGCAACTAAATTTTTAAAGTGGAAAAGCAGAAAGAAGACTGGCAACTTACTGAGCAAGACAAGGGAAAACTAATCCTAACCTAACCAGCACCCTGAACTGTACCACTAAAGCCCCAAAGGCTTCAGGAAGTGGGGTCTACGTGGCTGCAAACAGAAGGATTGGTTGTTTGTTTAAATGTAATTAACACACCCCTGGCCAAGTCATCCTTTCTTCATGTAGCTGGCCAACTACCTCTGATCTGCTCTTGCTAAAGACTAGAGGTTAATGCCCTGGCAAAGTCATGACAGGCAGTGTCCACACTGCTTGGGGACATCAGGTATACCTGAGAGTGGGAATTACCATGCTGAAGATGGAGTTTAAGTGACACTATAAGGAATGAATTTTGAATCCCTGCTTTCCCACTCAGCTTCCAGAACATTGACAACCAGGATTTTACTCTCCAGATAAAAGATGGGAAGATTCTTCTCTGAGGACTCTGACCACACCAAGAGAAAGGACATAAATTCAGACATTGAGGTTCCTGCACTGAAACCATACAAGTTGCTAAAAAATGGTGACAAGCCTCACCACATTCTTGGAACTTCCTGTCAGCTTCATAATACTCCCCTTTTTTTCTTTTGTCTGTTTAGAGCTCCACTGAGGTATAATTTCCAACCATAAAATAATGTCCCACTTTTATTTATTTCTTTTTTCCCCGGATTTACATGGTTTATTTCACTGTCAGTCTTATGAGACACCGAGGTTGGACAAAGCCAGGATAGTAAATTTAGTCTCAAGCACTTTTGTCCAGTGACAACCTGATTAGCAAGGCCCTGTAACTGAGCAGGGGGCGGTGGAGGGCACCCCAGGAACCACAGCACATATACCAATGTTAAGAACCCCTTCCCAGAGGCACCAGGTGGGGCTTGAATGCCCCACTTTTCAATATGAGCAGACAACCAGAGACCACCAGAAAGCTGAGGAAAACATCTAATACGAAATATCATATAAATAATAAACAGAAAAAACCAACACCAGTTATTGGATAGAAACATGAAAACTTAAAAAAAAAAAAAAAGCTATTGCTAACATCCTTTAGAGCAATGAGATAGAGCCTCTTAAAGATAAGAACAGGATGTTATAGGAAAAGACCATCCAGAGGACAAAAAGGAATCCCTGGAAATTAAAAATAGAATAGCAGAAATTAAAGATTCAGTAGGAAGTATGGAAAATAAAGTTAATGAATTTACTTACTAAAGTGGAACAAATTTAATTCCTATTGAAGAACAACAAAAAGACAGAAAGATGAAATACAGGAAAGAAAAACTGAGAAAATCAGAAGGTTAGGCCAGGAACATTTACCATCAAGAAAATGAAGTTCCAAAGGGAAAGAAAAGAGTAAACTGTGGGAAAGGAATATTCAGGAAATAAACCAAGAAAATTTTCCGGAAATGAAGGACATGGTTCTCTAGATTGAAAGAGTCCTTTGAGTGCCCAGCATAATTAAGGAAAATAGACCCAGGCCAAGGCACATGATTGCACAATTTCAGAACAGTGAGACAAAGAAAAGATTCCACAAGCTTTCAGAGAGGAAAAAATGGCTTCAGGAAATTGATTGTGAAACAGAATGACGTCAACTTCTCAACAGCATGCGGAAGGCTGGAAAACAAGGGAAAAAAGCCCTCAAAGTTCTGGAGGGGAATTATTTCCTGTCTGGAATTGTATTCTCAGCCATACTACAATGAAACCTGAAGGTGAAATTAAAACGTTCAAATATGCAAAGCTTCAGAACAATGAACTCCTTCTAAGGAAACTACCAACATCAAACCAAGAATTAAAAGGGCATAAATAGGGCACCTGGATGGGTCGGTCCATTAAGCATCGGACTCTTGACTTCTGCTCAAGTCATGATCTCAGGCTTGTGAGATCAAGCCCTACAGCAAGCCCCATGTAGGGCTCCATGCTGGGGGTGGACCCTGCTTAAGATTCTATGTCCCTCTCCCCCTCTTCCCTTCTCTAAACAAACAAATAAATAAAAGGGCATAGAATTTGAGATACAAGGGTTTCAACACAGGAAAGACAGAATTCTCAGGATTATAGTTTAGGGAGATCTCAAGATGACAGCTGTGCAGAAGACCCAAGGAAGACTGGATTGAGTCAGCAGGTCCACAAGAGATATCTCCAAGAAGATGGACTTAATAGAATACTTTAATATGTTTAAACATACTGAGAGGAGATTTCAATATTTGTAGGTAGAGTTTGGAATACATTGCCAACAGAAATTAGATAATCAGAAAATTAAGCCAGCATGAAGCAAGTTTATTATTAATTACGAAACTTGGGAAGAAGAGGAAATATGATCATAGGATACAACATGTCTCAGCTATGAACAGCATTTGGTTGTTATAATAATGTTAACAGTAAATATTTATTTATCTGACCAAAATGAGGATATAACTGTATTGAGAAGATGGGAGTACTGAAGTGTGGTGGTTCCACTGTATAAGGGCAAAGGGGTGATGGTGGTGAGGGGTGACAGTGAAAGAGAGCTGAATCTTTATCCTCCAAGGTGGGCAACCAATAGAAAAATCTTAAATTATCAGTATGTAAACATGATATTTAGATATGTGCAGATAAATATCTAAAGAAATGGCCAAGAGTCAAAAGTGATTGTCCCTAAAAACAGGAAGCGTGTGTGTGCGAGTGTGAATATATGTGTGTGTGTTGTCATAATGTGTTCATCATGACAGATTTTGTGCTTATGTACCTGTAATACAACTATAAACTAAATTTCTCAAAAAGTCAACTAAATTACCAAACTACATTTTTGGTTACAGGGGACAACGTTATAGTATCTCAACCCCAATTTTTTCTTTGTTCCTTGGATTATACAACTTGCCCCTGAATTAACAAATAGGCAACAGCCAGACCAAATAATAAAAGCAGAACTCTGACCCATATTGTGCAGCAACCAGTCCGGGAAACCAACCCATTACCTACAGTACCCAGCCCAGGAAGCCAACCTGCTATAAGTCAGACTTATAGAAAATCAGACCATTACCCCTTGTAACAATCAGCCCCAAATGGCCAGAACTTGACTAGTAACTGACAGCTCCTCTAATTTTTGTCCTTGCTTCCAACTAGGACCAACCAGTGAAAGCCAAATTCACACCCCTAACCAATTACAAAGGATGCCTCTCTTCTAGTTAGTCTGCTTACAGCTGCCCCATGCCATGATGGTCCAAACAGGGAAAACCTGAGGCCATCTCTGTTTCCCACCATAAAGCTTTCCCACCCCTCTACCTAAGACTCAAAGGTCTTAGGCAAACACATGTGATGGTGCCTGACATGCTTGTTACAGCAAGATCTTAATAAATACCTTTTGTCCTCATTTGGCTGGTCTTCATTTGTTTCCACACACTATTTTGAGGCATCGCAAATTTTCAAAGATTAAAAATTATTCTATTTGTCAAGAATTAGGGCCAACTTGGCATTGCCCTTACCAACATGTTTCTGATATGTGTCTTTAGGCAGGGGAAACAAAGGCAAAAATAAACTAGTAGGACTACACCAAAATAAAAAAGCACAGCAGAAGAAACCATCAACAAAATAAAAAGGCAACCTACTGAATGGTAGAAGGTATTTTCAAGTGATGTATCTGATAAGGGGTTAATATCCAGAATATATAAAGAACTTTCACAACTCAACACCAAAAAAACCACAGCTAATCTGGTTAAAAATGGGTAGAGGACCTGAATGACATTTTCCCAAAGAGTATGTACAGATGGCCAACAGGCACATGAAAAGATGCTCAACATCACTAGTCATCAGGGAAATGCAAATCAAAACCACAATGAGACATATCACCTTACACCTGTTAGAATGGCTAGAATCAAAAAGACAAGAAATAACAAGTGCTGGAGAGGATGTGGAGAAAAAGGAACCCTCGTGCACTGTTGGTGGAGATAAAGATTGGTGCAGCCACTGTGGAAAACAGTATGGAAGTTCCTCAAAAAATTAAAAACAGAAGTACCATATAATCCAGTAATTCCACTACTGGTATTTTCCCAAAGAAAATGAAAACATTAATTCAAAAAGATATGCACTCCTATGTTTATTGCAGCATTATTTATAACAGCAAAGATATGGAAGCAACACAAGTGTCTATTGATAGATGAATGGGTAAGGAAGATGTGGCATATACATAGATACATAATGGAATGTTACTCAGCCATAAAAAAGAATGAAATTTTTGCCATTTGCAACAACATGATGAACCTAGAGGGTATTATACTTTGTGAAATAAGTCAGAGAAGGGCAAATACCATATGATTTCACTTATATGTGGACTCTAAGAAAGAGAGTCTCATGAAACAGAGAACAAACTTGTGATTGCCAGAGGGATAGGGGATGGGAGGATAGGTAAAATAGATGAAGGGGATTAAGAGATACAAACTTCTAGTAATCAAATAAATAAGTCATGGAGATGAAAAGTACAGCACAGGGAATATAGTAAACTGGTGGCGAATGGTGGTGACACTTGTGGCAGGCATGGCATGACGTGGAGTTGTTGGGTCACTGTGTTGTGTACTTGAAGCTAGTGTGGCATTGTGTGTCAACTGTACTTCATATTAATTACTTACTTAATTAAATATTCGAGGAAAAACAGTAAATCACCGATGTATCCCAAACTCCTATAAAGAGTGTTCAATGAGTTCTTATTGAATTAATAAATGATGAAGGGTCATTGTATCACTGAAAAAAAAAATTCATGTCAGCTAACCAACAATCAAGTTCAAAAAGTCTTAATAATTTTTTGACAAGTCCTTACATTTCTTCACTCACATATTGTACTCCGTTTGCACATATCAAGTACTGCACTGGGTTTTAAGCGTTCTAGAAGATACAAAGATAAATTAGATAAGTTGAGTATTTCACTTAATTGGATTTAATAATTTTAGAGTTTCTTAAATTCAGACAAAGTTATCTCAAATTTGGATAAGTCAATTAAAGCTGTATTCATGCTTTCAGCAAAAGAACATAATTTTAAAAAGCAAGATGCCAAAAACAGAGATCAAGTTAGTGTTCTACTTTTATACGTTTTTATTTTACTTTTTTTTCTCAAATTGCCCAATTTAAATTTTCTTACTTAACTATCTTGGCATGTGTCTAAAATGCGTTTTTTTAACCCCCTTGAAATCTTCTCTTATGTTTACTAATACAAATATAAATGTTAAATATCATTTACACACATCTTCCTCTTTGTGCTTTAGAATTGAATTGCAGATGTTCTATTAAGGGGCACATATATGATTATGGAAAATTATTCTATTGAAAATAACAGTAGTTTTTATAATGATGTAAATCTGAGAAAGCAAAAGAAATTGAGGTTGGAAAAACAGATGTATTCACTAAAAAACTACTGTGTGCACGTGGCAAACTAGTTTTTAGCAAGATTCAAATAATGCAATCAGTGGGAACTTGACTAGTCCGTGGAGTTGTCAAAGGCATGTGGGATGAACGAATAATAGCTGGAAATTTGTTGTGGACACGAGGCTATTAAGCTTGTCTCCTGCTGCATTCAATATGGTAGTAAAAACTATTATTAAATAACTGATTTTATAGCAACTGTTAAAATTATTTGGCCAAAGTATAAATTAAAGTTTATGACGGATGCAAGTGTATGTCTTAAAATGTAAAATACTAATTTAGGTTCCTTTCCCATTTTAAAATAACCACTCAGAGGAAAGAACAGTGATTACGAAAATAAGAGCAAATTAATAAGGCTGCCAGGAAGGCTTCACAAAAGTCTGAAACATTAAATGTGACTTTGCTTTTCAAACCCAGAGTCCCACAATTATCAAGGATCTCTTCCCTAGCTGAGTGTTCATAACTCACATTAGCAGTAATGGGCTTGGCACACGTGAACTCCTGACGACCGATTAAGGGGGCACAAATGATGGTCTGATCCCCCAGACCCCTCTGTGACACACGCAGATGTGTGGAGGGTCAGTGGATGCCCACTATGTCTGGAGGGATAGGATTGTAACTAATGAACCAACCAAGTAGTGTTGGTTAACCTTTTAGCCTTTGTTTCTAACCAAGCAGTCCCTGAAACAAAACTTGTCCATTTGTAAAAGACAAAATTCTTTAGCAAATGAAAGGTCTCATTGAATGTGTCATTCTATGTATCACTGAAGCTTTTCAGAGATGATAGATTCTCAGGCCCCATCCTGTGTGTTGCCTCTGGGAGGCTACAAGCTGGGTGTGGTATTTGCTAAAGCTCCTCCCTGGGGATTGGGGGCTGGGCCGGGTGTGAGAAACAGTAGCAATCCCCTGGAATCTAACTCAGTATTCGGCAACAAGTAAACACATTATGTCTATCTGAGGCGGGATCCATTTCAAACAACGTTTTCAAATATATGTACGGTTCAGGAAGCAAAAATTCTTAGGAGCATAAAATAAGCTGGAAGATGCTCTAGAAGTCATACAATCTGAGTTTTAAGAATTAATCTGTCTGCTAAGTGAAATAAGTCAAGCAGAGAAAGACAATTATCATATGATTTCTCTCATCTATGGAACATAAGAACTAGGAAGAACGGTAGGGGAAGAAAGGGATAAAGAAAGGGGGGTAATCAGAAGGGGGAATGAAGCATGAGAGACTATGGACTCCGAGAAACAAACTGAGGGCTTCAGAGGGGAGGGGGGTGGGGGAATGGGATAGACTGGTGATGGGTAGTAAGGAGAGCACGTAGCATGGTGCACTGGGTGTTATACGCAACTAATGAATCATCGAACTTTACATCAGAAACCAGGGATGTACTGTATGCTAACATAATAGAATAAAAAAAGTTAAAATAAAAAAATATAAATAAAAAGAAAAAAAAAGAATTAATCGGTCTGATCATCACCTGGGGAGGTTTGTAAAAAGATTTATATTCTCCTACCTAATTCCTGAATCCAAATTTCTGAGAATGGGGCCTGGAATTCTGTGTGGTTCAAAATTTTGAAAACACATTTTAAGCTTTAGGAATTATAAGCTTTCTCATTAAGCATCTTTGTTCTTTCAGTACTACCTCAGATGGCATGGTTTCCTGCCATTCATCATGAGGTCACTGTTTTTTGGACCAAACTCAGTTTACTTGGTTCTCACTGTAAGTACAGTGACAGCTATGCAGCTGGAAGCCATTGTCATTCCCTCAGGTCTGGACTCTGTTGATATGCCAAAGAACCATGATTCAGTTAACTCTTTTGGTAAAAAGTTTTTGGGTCATGTTTATCAAGAAATTAACCAAAAGTATGTTGTGTTTTGTTTGTTTGTTTTTAAGAAAGTGCTGTTAATCCGTTGTATCCTTATCTTGGATTTGTGAAGCTGAATATTAATCTAAAATAGAGGTCACTTCAAATTGGTTTCATTAGATTCAGTTGAAGATCTAGTTTGTCAGTTTCATTTTGGATTCTGTCAGTCGATGTATACTCTTGGTCTCTCCCACCTCATATCATACTTGAATTTGATAAACATACCATTCTGGCTTGATTGAAGTTATTAATCAACACATCAAACAAAAGAGAGCCTTTCGGAAATCTCCTAAGGACCTCCCTCTGGATCAACATGGATTATTTGTCCCTTAATCTAGTTTTCACCTGGTCACACACCTGCAAATGTTGAACTGCTCAGCCCAGGCTCCTCCATCTTGTTAATAGAAACACCGTAACACACTTTTTTAAAGCCACCTTCTAAAAATGAAATCTTGAAAGCTATGCTGTTTCACATTACCCCAAATCTCTGTAGCTGCAACATACACTTTATGTGCTCAGAATATTTAATATCAAAAATGTTAATTGTCTGTAGAAAGAATAAGTACCAAAGAGGTAAGTTTAATCGTCAATAGAGAATGGCCCGTTTGACAATCTAACTTTCTAAAAATTATTTTCTCTTCAAATAGAATTTGACCAGTGTGAAATTGCTTGCTACTCTTTTTTCTAAACTTTCACCAACATACACTGTCTCCTCTCACGACGAGATTCTAGCTGGTCCAAAGGTTACCGTGTCTGACAGTAATTTACCGAGGTACCACATTTCAATTGCTTCGGCACATTTCAATTAGGAAAGCTTTGAAGTGAGAAAGGAAAAGAAATAGAGTGGGAGTCAGGTGATGCGGAAAGAAAAACAGCATGAAAGGAGAGAATAAGAAGCATTTCTGGACAATGAAAAAAAGCAAAAAAGCCCAACAGAACTCAGGAACACCTGGATTCTACCTTTGACTCTGAGTCAGTGTTCATAAAAGTCACACGCGTGTATTCCGAAGTATTGGGTTTAAATAGAAAATTTCCAAACCCCTATGATTACGAAATGGCCCTAACGTGAGATACTTTTCCGGAAGATATACTCTAATAGCGGAAATGTAGTTTATGCTAGTCCTTCTCTCGGCAAAAAGAAAAAAAATCTGGCTTAAGGAAAAAGGGAATTTACGGGCTTAAATAACTTGCAGTGCAGAAGCTGGCCTAGCTTAGAGCCTGACAGAATCCTGAAAGGATGTCATTAGGCCCCCACTCTCTCTGTGTTCGGCTCTACTGTCTCCTGCTGGTCATTCTCAGGCAGGTATTCCCTTGATGGCAAGATGTCTGCAGGCCACATACTCAAAGCCCGAGTCCAGAATACAAACGATAATGTTTCCTCTCATTAATTCTGCCCAGGTATAGTAGCCTGAATCATGGCCATCCAAAGATATAAGGGCTTAATTCCCTAAACCAGGAAATATTATTTTATAACGAATAAAAGGTCTTTGCGGATATGATTGTGTTACAAATCTTGACACTGGGGACATTATCCTGGAATTTTCAAGTGCACCTTAAAAGCAATCCCAAGTGTTTTTATAAGAAGAAGGTGGAGGGAGACTACACACACACACACACACACACACACACACACACACACGAAAGGAAAAGTAAGGTGACCACGGAGGCAGCACTGGGGGTGGTGATGCAACCAGGAGTCCAGGAACACTGGCAGATACCAGAAGCTGGAAGAGGCAAGGAGCGGATTCTCCCCTAGAGCCTCCAGAAGGAGCATGGCCCTAATGACGCCTTGATTTTGGTCTCATGAAGCAGATTTCAGACGAACTGGGAGGGAGTGAGCTTTCTGTTATTTTTACCAGGTTTGTAGGAACTGGTTATAACAGTCGAGGAATCTAATACAACAGGTTCGCTCTGATTTGACCATCCTGAGTCACATGACAAAATCTGAGCCAATCACTGAACGCGGATGAGTCAGCAGGATCATCCCTTTAATTTCCGGAGCATGCGCAAAGCCTTTCACAAGGCAAATGGAGTCCAAGCGCAGGAGGAGGGCGTTGCTGAAAAGCAAGGATATCTGCGAATAGACATTGGTTGGGGAGAGGAGACAAAAAACCAGTGGATATCTATAACATGTTTGAAGGGAGAAGACAGAGGGAGATGCAAATTATTATTTGGATGCAAGACTACTATAACATTAGTGCACTTGAACTTACTTCGTTGTTGTGATGATGTTGTTAGGCAGTGTGTGATCGCAGATACACTGAGTTGAACAGAACTCACTAAGAGCAGATTTGTTTTTACTGCCAATTCCTGGATCTTCTCCAACCCCAACGTATCTTGTTTTGGAAGAGATACACATTAAGATCGCACATATTACTCCAATAAAAATGTGCTTTGATAATAAGATTTATTTGCTTTCTAATACTTTCTAATATTCCTTCTGATGGTGTCTAAAAAATTGTTTTAAAAAATTGTTTTAACAATGGTTGCCCGAGTAAGAGCTTGTGCCAAAGTCTGCAATATTAAGTCTATAATACTTTCCACGCCTCTTCTTACATTAAAACCGACAGGTCTATGAAGACCATTCAAGGATGGCTTGGCCCCTTACTAGCTCTATGACCTTGGCTAAATGATTTAAACTTTCCTAACACAAGTTTCTTTACATATAAAATGAGAATACATAATTTTACAGGATTTATTTTGAGGATTATGTAAAAAATATGTGTGAAAGCAGCTAACAGGGGGCACAGCACAAAGATGCTAATAGGGTTCCATGATAAATCTGTAACCCAACAGGCACAGTGTAGGTCATTATTCCTATAATTTGTCCTTCCTGACCCAGACTAAAGCTCTCCCAATGACTCACTTCAACTTCAAACGATCTCTTTCTAGTTTCCATTAGGCTTAGCGCATTGATTCACAGGAGAGCCTGATGTCAAGTGCGGGTTTAGACATTTTACCATATTTCCACCTTTTGGAAACTTTGTAAAATTTAAAGTAAGAATCAGTTTCAGTGCTGACCCATGCAGAGCTGTGCCTTCTTATTTATTCCCCAACTGTTTCCAATACTAACAAAATGTCTTTGATAGAATGGAATATCACAGCCTTCCCAACCTGAAATGGCTCATTTGCCTTTTCCTTTTGAAACAGTCAGATTTTATTTTGAAGGTTTAAATTAATTGAATCTATTAATTTTCCCTTAGCCTTTTCATTATTTACTCTCAAAAACTCTTGTGGATAAGTCAGGCATAATTTCCTTTTATGTAATTTTGCTGGAGGGCAGAGGAAAGCTGGCATTGTTTGATCCCTAGGGAAGAGATGTCCTCACTAGGGTGCAGATTAGCCCCAGGGTTCCTATGTGAGCCTCTGTGTTCCCTAGTGAGCAATACCATGGCAGCTCTGAGTAACCTTGGGCCATTTGGGGAAACTGTGGCCAGGTTGGACAAGGTTTAAGGGTTCATATTACTCTACCTTTGCTCAGGAAATTTTATAAATCAGTTGCAAGGCCTGCCTAAGCCTTTGATTGCCAACCGTTGTTATCTAATAAATATCTGTTTATTTTCAGAGTCGTTGTTATTCCAAATATAAACCACATCTAAAATGACCAAATTTTACTGGGCTTGAGGGACTTAGGGAGACATAGAGGTGAAATACAGAGAGATGACTTTTATAGAGGAAATTTAAATGTTTGCTAAAATTCAAATAATGGAAGCTTACTATTTAATGAGATATTTTATCTACCTTATATTTATAATTTACACTCTGTTGAGTATTACAAGGTTTCAACTGTGAATAGCATGTGTTCTGAAAATAAGTATGCCAGAACACCAAATTTTGTAAGTGGTGGGATTATAAGCAATTTTTATTTTTTTATGAGCAATTTTTAATTTCTTCTTTTTTCTCAAGCATATTGCTTAAAATTTTCATATTTAACAAACATTCGCAATATGGCAAAAATGGCAGACCTCATTTTATTGTCCTTTGCCTTGTTGTGCTTGGCAGATATTGTGTTTTTTACAAATTGAAGGCTTGTGGCAACCCTGCGTCAAGCAAGTCTGTTTGCATAATTTTTTTCCACAGCATTTGTTCGCTTTACGTTTCTGTGTCACATTTTGGAAATTCTCACAATATTTCAAACTTTTTCATCATTACCATATCTCTTATGGTGATCTGTAATTAGTGATTATGACTCCTTGAAAGCTCAGATGATGGTCTGCATTTTAACAACAAAGTTTTTTTTTTTAAAGATTTTATTTATTTGACAGAGAGAGAGTGAGAGAGAGCGAGCACAAGCAGGGGGATCTGAAGGGGGAGAGGGAGAAGAAGGCTCTCCACTGAGCGAGGAGCCCAATGTGGGACTCCATTCCAGGACCCTGGGATCATGACTTGAGCTGAAGTCAGACACTTAACCGACTGAGCCACCGAGGCACCCCCAGCAATAAAATATTTTTAAATTAAGGTTTATACATTGTGTTTTAGGCATAATGCTATTGTACACTTAAAAGACTGCAGTATAGTGTGAGCATAACTTTTATATCCACTGGGAAACCAAACAATGCATGTGACTCACTTTATTGCACTATTCACTTTATTGCTGTGGTCTGGAACTGATCCCTCAGTATTCTGAGGTTTGCCTATAATGTTATTAATATTTTTTAAAAAGAAAGAACTTTTAAAAGAAACAATCTTGAATATGCCTCACAGTGTTAGTTTTATAAGTTAAAGGTAGAAATATATCCAATAACAGAAAACATTGAATTAAAGTTTATATTCATCTAATGAATTCAATTGTCCCTTACTTAACAAACACTTGCTGGGTTTTTTTGTTTTTTTGTTTTTTAATGTTTTGGTGGGGGGAGACACTACTTTAGAAATTTATACCCATATTCCCAGTCATTTGATTTTTTTATTGTTTGGCCAACAAGCCATCGTTTTGACTCAGTTCCAGGTCTCACCAAAAACTATTGTCTTCCAGTATCCAGATGGGAGGCTCACATCAATGAGAAGCAAGAACGATGTTAATTAAAAGAACACCAATTTGCATTTTCACTTGGTTCTTCTAAGAGTCTGACTTTATTGCTAAGAGCCCATTTGAGACTGAGATGAAAGAGATCTTTGAATGGTGAAGAATTAATATCATGGACATAGGGACATTCCAACTATAGCCCAAAGTGTCTGGAATTCACAAGTAAACATGAGTATGAGAGGGTAGAATATTCATAAGTATTTTATCTCTAAGGTTGGATAATAAAAATATGATTCAAAGAAAAAAAGAAAGGGCAAAACTCCCTTAGGATAAAAAGTGATTGTGTAAAGCTTTGTGAGTGATTGTAAGACATGGGAATTCAGGATTTAACAAAGCAGTTCCCATGGCTAAGTCCATTTCCAGTGAATGAGTGATACACTCATGTGGTTGCCAAGTAAGCAAACCAATTCGAAGGACAGTACCATTTCCATGGAGGGGTCTCGAGGTTGTTGCCTTCTTTGCTAGGTAGAGGAATTCTAGGCCCTAGAAAAGAAAACATCCAGGGTGTTCTGAATGTCATCCAGTGTCGTCCAAGACCATGACTAGAAGGATGGGATCAGCTTGTTGTAAGCGCAGATAAGGAACCATCCACAGTAATTAAAGTTAGCAGATAAAACAGGCTTTGTCACTTGAAGGCAGACTAGACCACAGTGACAAATTTTTATATCCAATGCTCTTAACTCTTCAAGCATGTGTAACGAGCGAACAGAATTGAAAATGTTCTGGACATAGAAACTCAAACTGATTGGAGTGTTTATTTCCCAGTTAGCCGTGATGAGAAAAATAAATTTATATTTAATGTCTTGAGCAAAGTTTGATGATTATAAAATTTACTTTGCCTTGGTGTAAACATTTTTTAATGTTTTCCCATTTTTATCCTATTTTTATACCAAGAAATTAGTATAACTGAATATACATATTTATGCCATTATTTTCATAGAGTTATATGCTTAAGAAAGATCACAATTAGATACATCATGTACAATATTCTTGCTTATTCTTACTTGTCCCCACCTGAAAAATCTAATCAGTGATTTCTGTAACCAAAGCCAGACTCCATCATTCACCCAAAGGGAGTTTGGGCCACATATCAGAAATGGAGTGTAGTTAATTCTCCTGGTTTTATCAGTGTGGTCTCTAAGCTAGCAAGCCCCTTTGGAAGGGATCTAAGTAATTCATTCTCTGTGATCTTTTTAATCAAAACTAAAAGACATATGCTTGAGGAGAATGGCACAGAGTTTTTAACCCACTATGGCTATGATTTTACATTGTTCTTATAACCTTTATTCCCTAATTCAGAATCTATTCTTTTCTACTTGATCAGGGCTGCAAACCATTAGACCTCTAATGCGAAATAAGAGTTCATTGCAACATGGAGACAAACCTCCAAGTGTGGCATGGTTCCAAAGAGAACTTCTATTCAGTTTAAACATCAAAAGAAACTAAACTTGGCTTCCACCTCTACCACATCTATAAAAGACACACTTCCATATTAAGTCATCTTTTGCAATTTTAGGTTCTATTCTTTGTTACCGAAATAGACTCAGAGTTATGTAAGACTGGCCCTAGACTGGTCTTTGTTTCTGCCCAGGAGCTGAGCCTAGAACCCATGTGGGTGCCCTTGGCTATAGAATAATGTCTCCCTTAGGAGAGGTACATGGTCAAGGCCTGTTCCAGGCATGGGTAAGGGAGGACCATAAATCTACCACCTCCTGGATCTACTTACTCGTACTTCAAGTTTTTCTCTGTCCATGCTTCTTTACCTTCTCCCCTTTTCTCTCCTTGTCCAAGAGGCTCTGAATAATTGTTTACATAGTGGGCATAACTTGATTTAGCCCTCATTTCCAGGAGTACTTATAGCCAACTCTCTACTACTGAGTGGTCTTTTTTACCATGTGGTTTCTTCAGAGAGACAGAACTGTATCTTTTTGAAACTTTAAAAGCATTATCATTAAAAAAAAAAGATAAAATCAGAAGGGTTTCCTCTTACCTTATTATTAAATGTTATTACTTTTTGGAGGTGATCATGTCCATTTGATCCTTTCTTTTTTGTTCCTATGATATGTGCAAATACTGGGAAGACACATAAAAATAAGAATAAACCAGGTTGATAAGTAATACAACATGGTCATGAACAAGCACTACTGAACAAAAGGAAAGGGGATTTAAATTAGTGGAGGGAAAATAGAATTGATGAGGAAACCAAAACAGGGCAATTGAGGTAAGCCTTAACAAATGGATAGGGATATTTAAATCACTATATATCTTGGTGTTTTTCTGATGTCAATATTGGGTATATAAATGGTGTGTGTGTGTGTGTGTGTGTGTGTGTGTGTGTGTGTGTGGCAGTGTATAAATGGTCAGACTTTAAATATAAAAACTTAACTGTGTTGTTTTCCATTTCCCCAACTCCACAGGACCTTGAAAATTATTTGCCTTGTAGACTCCAGGGGAGGCTGACTGAGTTTGAAGCCTCTCATGAAATCCCATTCCCACAGCTTTGTCACCATTTGCCTTGTCCCTCAGCTTCCTGGAAAAGCTCCATTCATGGGATGTTGTCATTCTTTGACCTGACATAGAACCCCAAGAGCAATTTTCAAAAATAAGCACCAGTAATTGCTTAATATCACCTCTACTTGAGGCTGTGATAGTTCACAGTTGGGGCATACAAGGAATGGCAAAAAAAAAAGTTAAGAGGAAGATCTGGGGAAAGAGATGTCCAAAGGAGCTTTGAAAAGCTTTGTCATACCCTGGGATGTTGAAGGCCACACTCACGGGTAGGGATGTGTGCATGTCTAGGAAAGATCTAGAGAATTGCAGTCTCTAACCCGTGGCATTGAGGCCTGCACAAACAGAAGAAGAAGGCTAAGGCAGACTCAAACTGACTGAGTGGTGAAGGTGATCCCTATACACACACAGAGCCCCTCATGAGAGGGTGGAAGATGTGTCAGTTCAAACCAATAAACTGGTTCACGCCAATTGGTTGAGAAAGTCTCTGACCAGCATTACCTGAGCATTAACCTAATTGAGCAGGTTTCAGTGGCTGCATTCCACAGGGAAGAAAGAATTAGTCCAGGAAAGTCATTAAACAAACAGCAAAAACAACAATGACAAGAACAACAAACACTCTGTAACAACAATAAATTCTGGTGGGAATAGGGAAGTAGCTTATTTCCAGAGTTATCACATTACATTATATAAATTGTTCAGGTTTAAAAAAAAATTGTAAAACAGGTGAAGAAATGGGAAGGTGTGGCCATACACAGGAAACCAAGCCATTAGCAGGTCTGCCCCTGAGAGGGCCTAGATGTTTGCCTTACTAGACAAAGACTTTAAATCAATCAGTTACAGTAAGTATGTTCAAAGAACTAAAGGAAACAAAATAATAAAACAAAAAACAAAAAAACCCAACTACATGTCAATACATAGAGAATATCAATAAAAAGAAATTATCAAAAAAGCCAAATAGAAACTTTGGAGTTTAAAAATACAATAAATAAAATTAGAAAGTCGTTAGAGGGTTTCTACAAAAAATTTAAACTGGAAGAAGAAGGAATCATTAAACCTGACGATACATCTATTGAGATTGTACAGTCTGGGGAACAGAAAAAAAAAAAAAAGAATGAAGAAAAATGAACAGAGCTTCAGAGACCTGTGATATAACAAGAAATGTACTAAATATGCAAAATAAGACTCTCAGAAAGAGAAGAGAGAGAGAGCAAAGGGGCAGAAAGAATATTTGAAGAAATAATGGCTGAAAACTTGCAAAATTTGATTTAAAAAAAAAGCCAACCTTCACATCAATAAATCTCAGCAAATTCAGACTTGATCAATTCATGGAGATCTAAACATAGTCACATGGTCAAATTGTTGAAAGACAAAGACAAAAGAATCTTGAAAAGAGCAGGAGAAAAATTACTCATGATGTACAAAGGATCCTCAATGAGATTAACAGCTGCCTTCTCATCAGAAACTATAGAAACCAGAAGGCAGTTGGAAAATGTATTCATGTGCTAATAGAAAAAGACTGTCAATGTGGTCTTATATCCAGCAACCCTATGCATCAAAAATGAAGGAGAAATTAAGACATCCTCAGACAAACAAAAACTGAAAATTGTTCCTAGCAGATGAATTCCTGCCCTGCAAGAAATAATAAAAGAAGTCATTCAGGCTGAAGTAAAAAGGCACTCGACAGTTACTTGAATCCACATGAAGAAATAAAGAACATCAGTAAATGTAATTGCATAGGTAAATATAAAAGATAGTATTAATGTATTTTTGCAACTCTTTTTTTCTACCAATCTACTGATAGCAGAAAATAGTCGCAGTCAATTCATGATTTTTCCCTGACATGGGGCTGCATCTAAAAGTTCCAGGGAGCTTACATGGATTTACTCTCCTACCTGTCAGGTTCTTCTGCTGGTCCATGTAGGAATCATGACCACACGGTCTCTCCAGGTCTGGATCTACCTCAAGGACTTTGTGCAGGTTGGCTGGGTTGTTCTGGAGTTTTGGGAACCTCTTGTCCAAAGTCCTTCACCACAACTATGTCACAGGATAGGGAAAATTCTGCTCCCTGCTTTATACTAGAATTTAGCCCAGATTAACCATGCAGATGTTTTTTCTGTCCTTTATTTATTGGGCAAGGAAAAATCTGAGCCCTCTCTAGCTCTCCTGAGATTTGGCTCTGACTTGGTGACACAGGTCTCCTATGAGGTCAGATCTCCAAACCTGCCTACTTTTATCATAAAGCATCATTTCATTGTATAGAGGAAATATAAGTTATAATCATTTTCTTGTTGTTGTATATTAGATTGTATTGATTATTTACTACCATGTTACGCTCTCTTGAACATCTTATAGTGAAAGCTTTATCCATTTTCATTGTCATTTCTTTAAGAGAAATTCCTAGAATGGCAATTTACATGTTAAAGAATATACATATTTTGGGGATTTTCTATATGTTGCCAGATCAAACTCTAGAATTTTACTTCAGCAGCAGTGTATGAGAATCCTTACTTCCCCACATTGTGGAAGATTTAGCAATAAATTACGCAGGTTGTATTTGTGTGCAATTTCTGTGTGCTGTTCATGATTCTATAAGTTAAAAAATTCACTTTGATAATTTTTAAAATAACCAGTGGAAAACCACTAACATAGTTAAGTATTGGAAATGATTTTTTTAAAGGCTAAAATGTGAGGTTGTTCATGAAACATGGGACTAAGAGATCACTTCTTGGCCAGACTTCAACAAAGTTACTGATCAGCCCTCCTCCCCCATTGATTGAGATAAAATTCATTCAAAATAAAAAAGGCCCATAACAACAATAATTATTGTTGGTTGTAGTAAGCAGAATGGCCTCCTAAAGAAGTTCACACACGGATCCTTGGATGTGAATGTGTTACATTTCACGGCAAAGGGATTTTACAGATATAATGAAGATTATGAACCTTAAGATGGGGGATAGGCCCTGTCCTGAATTATCCTGGTAACAGGAAGTCTCAGAGAGATTCCAACTATGAGAAGGCTTAACGCCCCTGCTGTTGGCCCTTATATGTAGAGGCCCACATGCAGGGACAAGACAGGAACATCTAGGAGCTAGGGGAAGTCTCCAGCTGGCAGCCAGGAAGAAAATGAGAACCTCATTCTGTACCTGTAAGAAACTGGATTCTGTCAACAACCTGAATGGGTTTACAAGTGGATTCTTTTCTGAGTTTCCACATGAGATCCCAGCCAGTGGATACTTTGATTTTCATCTGTAATTCTAACCTATGTAACTGTAAGATAATACATTTGTGTTGTATTAAACTGCTAAATTTGAGGTATCAGTTACTGCAGTGGTAGAAAACTAATACATTGGCTGAATAAATAAATGAAAAATACATATAAATGAATGAAATGAATGAATAAATGAATCAACTGTGGCTTAAGAGTGGAAATTGTTATACACTTTTCTAAAAGAGTTGTGGATTCCCATATCCATTGTACTTCCAAAGTCCTCTGAATCCTTCCTTTCACTCTGTGCATCCATGTCACAGTTTTTTCCCATCTATGGTTTCTAAGAGGAGTCAATGACTTGCTGGAACCACCATCTCTGCCCTCTTGTGATAAGATTTATTATAATTTTTAGTGTGTGGTAGGTTTTTGTGATTTCTCATAATTATCACTTGACGAATGTGAGCATTTCCCAACCACCACAAAAACTATTACTCTTCTTACCCAGTGAATTCAGAATTAAGCACCTGCATACATTCATTCTTTTTCCAACAGGTATTTACTAGACTCCTGTTCTGAGTGTATTTTTCTGCTAGACTCTGAGGCCATTACAAAAGAAATATAGATAGCTTCTAAATGAAAAAGTGATTTACATTCTAGAAGTTTATTTCTAAATTAAGGCTTTGACACTCAGAGCACAATTCCACATAGAAACAATTCTGAAAACATTGACTCCACACTGAAATCAGCCCACAAAAGCCCATTCAACTCAAAAGTTACTTGAATTAATCCTAAAAGAATTTAACCAGTATTTACTTTTTCTGTAGGGAAAAAAGTTTCAGTTCTTCAATTTGTAATGTTAGGAGCTCAACATTCCCCCTCAAAGAACTGACTCCTTCAGCAGTGATACTGTGCATCAGAACATCCATTGGATAATCCACTTAGAAGAAAATCTTCTCTATATGCTTACACCATCTTATTTTGTTTTGCTTGTTGTAAGTTCTGTTTCTAGAAAACCAGTTATCCTTATGTTGGATCATCTTGTTCTCTCTTCCATGTCTACTATCTTCTCTCTAGTTGCTTTTATTACACCCAGATTCTGTAATCATCACTGTTAACCAAGTACCTGTATATCTGTCACATTAGATATTTCATTTCCTAGAAATTCTAAACGGAAATAAATGACGATTAGTGCTACAGAGAGCTCAGTGCTCAGACCCAGAATCTAAGCTTCCTTAACTTTTCACGTATTGTTGTTAGTAAAGATGACTTTACTAATGTTAAAGTCAGAGGGACTGATAGTCAGAAGTTACCTGTGATTTTTAAGACATCCCACCCATGCCAGGCAATGCTTTTCTACTTGGAGACAAGTCATGTACATGAACCATTCCAATATGTAGGTTGATAGATAATTTATATAATGTGTTATATATAGAGAGATGAATGGTATAGACAGAGATAATCTTCACATACAAAAGTAAGTGGAACAGACAACAAATATTTTAGGAGTTAAGAAAATAAAACTCAGTTTGTGCTTGACTCAACCATTCAGCAATCCCCAAAATGTGTGGGCAATTTCCTTGCTTATAATTTTATCTCCTCCTTATAGACTCCTTTTCCCCTATCTTTTCCATCTCCATATATCTAAATCTAACCTGCCTTTATGGCCCAAAACATGTGCACACTTTCTAGGAAAACTTCCCTGACAAACCGATCTTGAGATAATCTGCCCTTCCTCTCATTTCCCTTGGCAACTCATCACTAGTTTTCCTATGACACAGTGGAATGCAAATGGACAGTTGTGTTCAGAAAGCTGCAAGAATGGACTTTAAAAACCATTTTTTTAAGCAAATGATGAGGTATGTTGAGACTTGTATAAAAGAAAGAAGCAGGGAGAACACATTAGATGTGGTGAAGGTGGTAGGTAGGAGAAGATGATGAGCAAAGCATCGAGGCTGAAAGTCAGAGGGATGGCTTTCTGGAAACAGAGGATTCCTATTGAAAACAGCAGGAGGTAAAATGTTCAAAAGTAGTTGGGGAGCAGATGGTGTGGGGCCTTTCACAATGCCTCAGGGGTGAAGAGCTTGGACTTCATCCTGAAAGCAACAGGAAGCCATCACATGCACTGTTAAAGTAGGCATTTAGGAAGATTAGTTTGACAGTGGTGTGTAAGATAGATGCAGGGAGTTTATTAAGAAGATATTTTAGTAATATGAGAGTTGCAGGTACAAATTCTAAAGGTCCTAGTCAAGTGTGCAACAACACAAACAAGACCCATAACTGTCTTCATTTTCTATAATTCATTTTAAATTCTGGAGCTAAGCCTCCATTTTACTTGCTGGAGAAAATTTACTCTAGTCACTTCTAGGAGAAAATAAGGTCTATTCTGTTTTTTCAGGGTTTTTAACTCCATCATTTCAGGACATGGTGAAAGGAGCAGGAAGGTAGACATGGGAGATACTCATTTTACTTTCTCCACACTATGGTGGAGCCTGTTTATGAGGTCACTCCTCTTGCTGTCCTCTATGTAGTGCAGGACAGTCATTGAGAGAAGAGAATCCTCCTTATGAGAAGTTCCTTTATTCTGATCGTGAGGACCTTTGCAGGTCCCTCTCTTCGATGACCCCAGTCTCCAGAACTGGAGGGCTGTGGGAGATTCAGATGCCATCCACACCACTCTGGCCTGTGACACTAGTGGATTGTCTCCAGCTAGCATCTGAATGCTAGCCACCTTGCAGGTTCTGCTTGATGATGGCAGCATGGGGGGGGGATTTGTCTCCCAGTTTTACTGTCTATTATCTCCCAGCCCTAATCCATTGGAACAACTTTCTGTTTATGGGTCCCTAAACTTAAATAAGAGGATCAGCAATGTCTTCTCTCAGGCTTCATCATGAGGGGGCAGAAGACGGGGCACAGCTCTCACACTCATATTTATTTCTTTTTCTCTGCCAGCCTCTCCCTTCACTGCCCTCTTTTTCAGCTTGAAGATTCTTTTTTTAGTCTAGGTAAGAAAGTCACATATGTGGATCTGAATCTCTCAGTATCACCTCCAGGGTTTTGAAATCATGAATCAAGACTTCCTATCTTTTCTGGTTCTGCAGTGAGTCCACAGTGACAATGGGTGTCTCCTGTCTAACTCTCATCTGGAAGGGGTCTCTTAGGGAGCAGATGGGTGACTTAGGTGGAGTAAGAGTGGGCATGGGTCATCACATCAATTTGTACTTGGAAATACTTTGCCACCACATAATTATGATATCCTCAAGGCCTAGACTTTGGAAGGAAGAATAAGAAGGAGAAATTAATGGGATGTGATTAGTGTTAAACTATGATATAGATAAGAGATTTCAAAGAAAGTTTTTAAGATTTGGGGCTTGAGTGGATGGAAAATGAATGAAGTTGAGGGGATTAGGAAAAAAATGACAGACAGACAGACAGACAAGTTGTTTATGCCCCATGGCTTGAAATACCTGGATCTGAATGAAAGCAACACACGTAGAATGTACATCAATTTTATTAGCGATCTAAGACGAACAGATTCCAGAGGATCAGGCCTCTTAATACAACTCACTAAATGGTTTGGCAATGAGCATATCCATTCATTAATTTACCTTGGGGATTATATCTAACAGGATGACCGTCAGCGGTCATTGGTGCATGACTACTGAGCCACTCAGACGGGAGTTGGTGCTTGGCCATCCATTGGATCAGCAGGTTGATTAGTGAACATAGAATAAAGAACAGACTCAGCTGTAATTAGGGGTTATCCAATTATCAAACAGGATGAATTGCTCTTCTTGGTCCTAGGAATATTTCTAAGATATCCCCTAATAGACTTTAGAATCAGCAACTTTCCTTCCCTGGATATTGTGACAAACTCTACTATACCATTCATTTTCTATACTTTTTATCTGTCATCCAAAACCTCTGTCATTTCCTTATGACAGTTTGCAATTACTTAAATTACTACTAATCTTCTACTAGTTACATTTTAAATTGATGACTTCCCTTCTAGGGGAGCATGCTAGACCCCTGGTGAGACGTAGAAAGCACCCTCAAATTGCGGGCAATATGTTTGTGAATCATCTCTCAGGTGGCTTATTTCCTGCCATGATTCCTGCAGATGGCTAATCTGATCCATTTTATGTTGATTCCTGTTAGCACTAACCTCCAAGCATGATAATATCTGACTCTGTCCTAATTTTAGATTAAGCTTTTTGGGTTTTTTGTTGTCATTGTTACCCTTCAGCCTTCCTTTCTAAATTTCCGTATTTCTTGTGTTTGCCAAAATTTTAAAAAGAAAGTGGTGGGGATTACTGCTTTCAGTTAAGGGTATATTGAGAATTTGATATGTATTCCATATTGAGCTAATTAAAATAAGAATATGTTAATTGCAGTCCTGCTTCTGCTCTTACCACAATATCCATCAATTATAATGTATTGAATGTACTCGCTGGTGTTTCTTTTTTTCCTATTAGACTTGGAGCTTCACAAAGGCTGTTGTTCATCTTAGTGACTGGCTTATAATAGGGACTCAATATATATTGAATAAACAAATATTAGTAAATTATACATTAAAAAAGTTAATTGTAGAGGCTTAAAGGGGTTCAATACATAACACCTTTTTCATTCCTTCCCTGGTTTGATTTTCCTTCCCCGATGAAGCATTAATACCCAGGAATTGGGCAGATAGAGATAAAAATAGCAGCTCATTACCCTGTCCCAAGTGCTCAGAAGAGTGCCTGGAACACATAAGTAGTCAATGAATATTTGGTGGATGAACAAATTAGTAAAAGCTAGATTGAAGAATGTAGCATAATGGGCAATCAAGTTGGCTTCCTGATACTTCATTTCAGAATTTCACCAACCCATCCAGTTCAAGGAAAATCTGGACACCCTTAAACCTCTCCTGCAGAGATGTAACGCTTTCTTTCCCCAGCAGCCTCCTCAGGCAGGCTGCTTCTAAAGGCGATTGAGAGCTTGCCTAGCAGGGAGAGTCACCTTTCCTCTCGAGGAAAGGAGTGCGTAAGAAATGGAGAGAAGTCCCCTCATAGAATAAAAGACCATGGGATGAAGTCTCTTTTGTAACATTTCTAGCTTCTGGCTCCTTTAAGTCACTGAAACTTACAGTTAAATGTATGATCAACAGAAACTGTCCAGCCCCAGGGAACATAGGCAAAGGAACTAGGAGGAAATTGCTTTTTCTATTTTTTTTTTTACTGTGTTCAAATATGTAACATCACATAAAATATATAACATAATATAAAATAACATGACATAACATTTGCCATGTTAACCATTGTTAAGTGTACAGTTCAGTGGTAGTTAAGTACCTAAGCGCATTCATTTTGTTGTGTAGCCATCACAACCATCCATCCCTAGAATCCATTCTCATCCTGCAAACCTGAGACCACATATCCATTAAACAATAACTTCATATTCTTCCACAGGCACAGACCTTAGCAACCATCATTCTACTTTCTGTCTCTATGGATTTGACAATGGCAGAAGGAGATTTTAAACAATCAGTATTATCACAAATAAATCCTGGATTGGAGGATGAAACTTAGATGTGGGTGTACAATAGGTTTCTTAACTCTAAATAACTCCGGCATTGAACTCACTCAACGACCTGCCCAGCACAGGTTCCTCCCATGCCCTTGGCTTCCCCCCCAGAGGCAGCCTGGGAAAAGAGGGTGCAGGTTAGCTCAGTCCATGGACAGGCAGTCCCTGAAAGGTGTCCAGAAGAGCCTGAACTGAGCATGTTAATCCTTCCCTCAAGTTGTCCAGGGAGGTGTGACAAGTCTTCCCGTGGAGGTGCAGGTGGGAGAGGCCAAGAGCCTTACTCTGACAGAATCCTTCCACGGGTCCATAAGGCCAAAGAATGTCAGGAAATGTGAAGAGGAGACCTAGAAATTTGATCTCTCTTTCACGTTAATTACTGTCCAACCAAAAAAAGGAAGCCAAAGCCAAAGCTAGGACATGTTCGGAGGACAATGGCAATTAGCTGCAAGTTCTATCACGCTATCATCAAGTCATGTTCATGCATTTAATATTATAAATAAAAAAACCCCACCTGACTGCCTTAGAATTTTATTACTGACTACTTTGATATATATGTGTGTTTCTAAATTGACTCTTTTCCTTTGGATTACAGAAAGAATGAGTAACAATTCTACAATCACAGACTAAAGAGATTGTTATCCTCCAGAGATCACTTTTTCAACCCAAAGTGAATCAGTGGACTGTGTCAGCCGCTGTCTAGATAAGCTATGGTAAAGCATTTGCAGAAAATGGAGACAGCTGGGAGAGGGAGGGAATGAGCCAAGCAGACGTTCCTTCTCTGTTTGCAGGGCTTCCTTTCCCACCAAGAGTAACAGATACCTGAAACACTGCTTTGCACATCTTCTCTCCCAAAGTTATCCAAAACGGTGGCTGAAGCTGAAGCCAAGGAGATGCACTAGGGTGGAGGGCACTTCATGTGGTCTCTAATGAAGCAGGCCTCTGCACTGCAAGAGGCAGTCTCACTTTGTTTTAGAAAAACTCTGGCTGCTTCTGTTACCAAAACGCTGAGAACAGATAACCTAGGTATTTGTTAGGGTTTTGGTTAACTTTAACTGGTTGTGAATTTTTTTTTCTGCAAGCTTTTAGGACCTTAAAGATTTTTTACACCTGCCTAAGTTGGAATGCACTAATAGTCTAAGGTTGGAAATCTGACAAGCCAGCAGTTGGAGGACTGACTTCCCTGGAAAAATGCCCAAGGACCCTAGATCTCTCAGACAATTCTTGCACAGGCATTTAATCAGCTCTCCTGTGGTTTTTCTCCCCTCTTCTCAGAAGATCGTATTGCATTTGGCATTCCAAGAATCTTAAAAAGAAAAGGTGCCTTGCTGAGGCAATGATGTAAAAAAAAAAATATTTTGCATACAAGGAAAGCTGCTCCCATGAAATCCACTCTTGCAGGCCACCTATGGTGTCACAAAAAGATTTTTCTGACTGGTGGCCCTAAATATAGTTCTACACTATTACATATAGACAGAAGTTACTTTATCTTTAAACAGAAACCAATGCTTTTATACCTGGAACATTACCCTGGGACGATAAGAATTCTTGCCTAAGACCTACTTTAAGAAAAACCAAGTGGAATTTGCAGCTTCTCTGCCCTTCGATGCAGATTCTGTTCTCTTCTTGGAGGATGAGGCTCTGTCTGCTTCTTTGTTCATTTCTCAGGCTGGGGAGGGAGGAGGGAGCATAATGAGATCAGCAAGCCCCCTCTGGATATCCTTCCTCCCTCCTACCCCAGAAATGGCTGCCTTTTGCCCATCACCCCCTTATGTCCCCAGCCTTAGGCTCTGCTTCATGTTCTTCCAGGCCTTCTTGGGAAAACTCTAGAAAGCTGCAAGGGAGCTGACCTGGTAGGTCCTGCCAGATGCGCATTGCCTCTGTAGGCCTGAATTTCAAAAATCTCAGAAGGCATATCTTCTTAGTAAGCATTTTATTCTCTTTAAAAGCACGGATACATTTTGTACAATTCCCCTTCTGAAAAAGGTTATTTCACCATTAGTGGACTTTTGAAGCTGATATGTCATTCAGCTAAATAAATAAGTGGTGATAGAAAGCAGGCTTAAAACACACATGACTGTATAATCAAATTAGTAATTTGAAAACTGGTTTTTAGGGGGTTGGTCTTTGCCTTTCTGTGGCCTACCAAGCTGAGACCAAAACTCATTAATAACTGCTGATGACGTTGTTTCACCTCCAGATGTATTTTTTCTAGGCTTGGGTCTATTCTTTCTTCCACAGGTAGTTAAAAGTTTTCCTGTTAATATGAATATTATGCTTGGACTCTCTGTATACTTGGGTCTTAGCTACTTTCTGCTGACCTTTGTGGAGGCAGGTGACCTTTTGCTCTGATAAGGAGGACTAAGCATCACATTTTCAGAAAAAAAAAAAAAAGGCTTTGAAATTTCGCCAGTTTACAGTTTCTCTGAATATCAGGTTCCTTATTTCTAAAGTAAGGAAAGTAATACTTACCTATCACAGCAGGGGTTTCAAAAGTTAAATAGTGTAATACATGGAGAAGCAGTTAGTTCACTGCATAATTGAATCCAGTCATTCTCAGTTCCAACAGTGAATTGGGAGTCAGTTTTCCTGTTCTAATGCTCTCTTCTCCTTCCTCACAGGGTGACCTTGACATACCTACTTAAACATTTTAAGCCTCAGTTTCCTCACCTTAAAAAAGAGGAACCTAAAAATGAGATATTGGGATGTAGAAATGGCTAGTGCCGTGTTAAGCTAGTGGTAGTTTTCTTCTTTCAACAGCTTTATTGAGATATGATTCACATTGCCTACAATTCTCTCATTAAAGTGTGTAAGTCCGTGCTTTTCAGGTGTTCACAGATACATGCAACCATCAACATGCTCAATTTTAGAACATTTTCAGAACCTCAAAAGGAAACTCCCGACCCTCTCCTTATCACCTCTCTATTCTCTTGCCCTTAACCCCCAGGCCTAAGCAATCCCTAATCTACTCTCCATTCCTACAGATTTTCCTGTTCTGGACATTTCTTATGAATGGAATTATATAATATGTGGTCTTTTTTCTGTCTGTGTATTCTTTCACTTAGCATAATTTTTTAAATTTATAATAATTTTTTGTTATGTTATGTTAGTCACCATACAGTACATCCTTAGTTTTTGATGTAATGTTCCATTGATTCATTGTTTGCTTATAGCACCCAGTGCTCCATGCAATACGTGCCCTCCTTAATACCCATCACCGGCCTATCCCATTCCCCCACCCCCCTCCCCTCTGAAGCCCTCAGTTTGTTTCCCAGAGTCCATAGTCTCTCGTGGTTCATTCCCCCTTCTGTTTACTGCCCCCCTTCATTCTTCCCTTCCTTCTCCTACTAATCTTCCTGCTATTTCTTAGGTTCCATAAATGAGTGAAATCATATGATAATTGTCTTTCTCTGCTTGACTTATTTCACTTAGCATAATATCCTCCAGTCCCATCCATGTTGCTGCAAGTGTTGGGTAATCGTTGTTTCTGATGGCTAATAGTCCATTGTATATATGGACCACATCTTCTTAATCCAGTCATCTGTTGAAGGGCATCTCGGCTCCTTCCACGATTTAGCTATTGTGGACAATGCTGCTATGAACTTTGGGGTGCACATGGCCCTTCTCTTCACTACGTCTGTATCTTTGGGGTAAATACCCAGTAGTGCAATGGCTGGGTCATAGGGTAGCTCTATTTTTAACTTTTTAAGAGACCTTCACACTGTTTTCCAAAGTGGCTATTCCAACTTGCATTCCCGCCAACAGTGTAAGAGGGANTTTCCAGAGTGGCTGTACCAACTTGCATTCCCACCAACAATGTAGGAGGGATCCCCTTTCTCCACATCCTCTCCAACAATTGTTGTTTCTTGCCTTGTCTATCTTTGCCATTCTAACTGGCGTAAGGTGGTATCTCAGTGTGGTTTTGATTTGAATTTCCCTGATGGCTAATGATTTTGAACATTTTTTCATGTGTCTGTTAGCCATTTGCATGTCTTCACTGGAAAAGTGTCTGTTCATATCTTCTGCCCATTTTTTTATTTGATTATTTGCTTTTCGTGTATTGAGTTTGAGAAGTTCTTTGTAGATCTTGGATACAAGTCTTTTATCTGTAGTGTCATTTGCAAATATCATCTCCCATTCCGTGGACTGCTTCTTAGTTTTTTTGACTGTTTACTTGGCTGTGCAGAAGCTTTTTATC
>NC_048231.1:51428326-51429043 GCF_002007445.2 Ailuropoda melanoleuca
TCTCCTCTAGGATTTTGATGGATTCCTGTCTCACATCGAGGTCTTTCATCCATTTGGAGTTTATCTTTGTGTATGGTGTGAGAGAGTGGTCAAGTTTCATTCTTTTGCATGTAGCTGTCCAATTTTCCCAGCACCATTTATTGAAGGGACTGTCGTTTTTCCAGTGGATGTTTTTCCCTGCTTTGTCAAAGACTAGTTGCCCAAAGAGCCGAGGGTCCATTTCTGGGTTCTCTATTCTGTTCCATTGGTCGATGTGTCTGTTTTTGTGCCAGTACCATGCTGTCTTTGTGATCACAGCTTTGTAGTACAGCTCGAAATCCGGCATTGTGATGCCCCCAGCTTTGTTTTTCCTTTTCAACAGTTCCTTGGAGATTCGGGGCCTTTTCTGGTTCCATACAAATTTAAGGACTATTTGTTCCAGTTCTTTGAAAANTGTTCCAGTTCTTTGAAAAATGTCATTGGTATTTTGATTGGAATAGCAATGAAAGTGTAGATTGCTCTGGGTAGCATGGACATTTTAACTATGTTTATTATTCCGTTCTATGGGCACGGAATATTTTTCCATCTTTTTGTGTTGTCTTCAATGTCTTTCAAGAGTGATTTGTAGTTTCTAGAATATAGATCCTTTACTTTCTGGTTAAGTTAATTCCGATAACGTATGATTTTTGGTGCTATTGTAAATGGGATGGATTCCCTAATTTCTCTTTCTTCAGTCTC